>NC_053026.1:389128669-389292699 GCF_003073215.2 Triticum urartu | reverse complement strand
CTTACGTGAGACTGGTTCCACCGACTGACATGCACTAGTTGCATAAGGTGGCTAGCGGGTGTCTGTCTCTCCCACTTTAGTCGGATCGGATTCGATGAAAAGGGTCCTTATGAAGGGTAAATAGAAATTGGCATATCACGTTGTGGTTTTGGCGTAGGTAAGAAACGTTCTTGCTAGAAACCTATAGCAGCCACGTAAAAACTTGCAACAACAATTAGAGGACGTCTAACTTGTTTTTGCAGCATATGCCGTGTGATGTGATATGGCCAAAAGGATGTGATGAATGATATATGTGATGTATGAGATTGATCATGTTCTTGTAATAGGAATCACGACTTGCATGTCGATGAGTATGACAACTGGCATGAGCCATAGGAGTTGTCTTAATTTATTTATGACCTGTGTGTCAACTTAAACGTCATGTAATTACTTTACTTTATTGCTAAAGTGTTAGCCATAGTAGTAGAAGTAATAGATGACGAGACAACTTCAAGAAGACACGATGGTGGAGATCATGATGATGGAGATCATGGTGTTTATGCCGGTGACAACGATGATCATGGAGCCCCGAAGATGGAGATCAAAAGGAGCAAAATGATATTGGCCATATCATGTCACTATTTGATTGCATGTGATGTTTATCATGTTTTACATCTTATTTGCTTAGAACGACGGTAGCTTAAATAAGATGACCCCTCACTAAAATTTCAAGAAAAGTGTTCCCCCTAACTGTGCACCGTTGCGAAGGTTCGTTGTTTCGAAGCACCACGTGATGATCGGGTGTGATAGATTCTAACGTTCGAATACAACGGGTGTTGACGAGCCTAGCATGTACAGACATGGCCTAGGGACACATGCGAAACACTTAGGTTGACTTGACGAGCCTAGCATGTACAGACATGGCCTCGGAACACGGAAGACCGAAAGGTCGAACATGAGTCGTATAGAAGATACGATCAACATGAGATGTTCACCGTTGATGACTAGTCCGTCTCACGTGATGATCGGACACGGCCTAGTCGATTCGGATCATGTTTCACTTAGATGACTAGAGGGGTGTCTATCTGAGTGGGAGTTCATTAAATAATTTGATTAGATGAACTCAATTATCATGAACATAGTCTAAATTGTCTTTGCAAATATGTTGTAGATAAATAGCTCACGTTGTAGCTCCCTGTTTCAATACGTTCCTAGAGAAAGATTAAGTTGAAAGATATTGTAAGCAATGATGCGGACTGGGTCCGTAGTCCGAGGAGTGTCCTCACTGCTACACAGAAGGCTTACGTCTTTGATGCACCACTCAATGTGCAAACCCCTACAACATCGTCTGTGGATGTTGTGAACACCTGACAGACACATCCTGATGACTACTTGATAGTTTAGTGCACCATACTTTACGGCTTAGAATCGGGATTCCAATGACGTTTTGAACGCCATAGAACATATGAGATGTTCCAAGAGCTGAAATTGGGATTTCAGGCTCATTCCCGTGTTGAGAGGTGTGAGACCTCTGACAAGTTCTTTTGCCAACAAGATGGAGGAGAATAGCTCAGCTAATGAGCATGTGCTCAGAATGTCTGGGTGCTACAATCATTTAAATCAAGTGGGAGTTAAACTTCCAGATAAGATAGTGATTGATAGAGTTCTCTAGCCACTATCACTAAGCTACTAGATCTTCGTGATGAACTATGACATGCAAGGGATGGAGTTGATCCCGGAGCTGTTCACGGTGCTTAAGACCGCAAAAGGTAGAAATCAAGAAGGAGCATCAAGTGTTGATGGTTTGACAAGACCACTGGTTTCAAGAAGGGCAAGGGCTAGAAGGGAAACTTCATGGATGGCAAACCAGTTGCCGCTCCAGTGAAGGAACCCAAGGTTGAACCTAAACCCGAGACTAAGTGCTTCTATTGTAAAGGGAACGGTCACTGGTAGCGGAATTACCCCAAATGCATGGTAGATAAGAAGGCTGGCAACTTCAATAAAGTATATACGTGTTATTAATGTGTACCTCACTAGTACTCCTGGTAGCACCTAGGTATTGGATACCGGTTCAGTTGCTATTATTGGTGACTTGAAGCAAAAGCTACGGACTAAACGGAGACTGGCTAAGGGTGAGGTGACGATGTGTGTTGGAAGTGTTTCCAAAGTTGATGAGATCACCATCGCACGCTCCATCTGCCTTCGGGATTAGTATTGAACCTAGATAAATGTTATCAGGTGTCTACGTTGAGCATGAATATGATTAGATCATGTTCATTGCAATACGGTTATTCATTTAAGTTAGAATAATGGTTATTCTGTTTACATGAATAATACCTTTCATGGTCATGCACCCTATGTGAATGGTTCATTGAATCTCGGTCGTGGTAATACACATGTTCACGCCAAAAGATGTAGAGTTAATAATGATAGTACCACTTTCTTGTGGCACTGCCGCTTAGGTCATATTGGCGTAAGATGCATGAAGAAACTCCATGTCGATGGATGTTTGGAGTCACTTGATTTTGAATCGCTTGACACATGCGAGCCATGCCTCGTGGGCAGGATGACTAAGACCCCGGTTTCAGGTACAATGAAACGGGCAAGTGACTTGTTGGAAATCATACATGCTGATGCGTGTGATCCAATGAGAATTGAAGCGTGCGGTGGATATTGCTATTTTCTCATCTTCACTGACGATTTGAGTAGATATAGGTATATTTACTTAATGAAGCATAAGTCTGAAACATCTGAAAAGTTCAAGCGATTTCAGAGTGAAGTTAAGAATCGTCATAACAAAGAAGATCATGTTCCTATGATCTGATCAAAAGGGGATTTTCTGAGTTATGAGTTTGGCAATCACTTAAGACATTGTGGAATTGTTTCGCAGATGAAGCCACCTGGAACACCACAAGGTAATGGTGTGTCCGGACATCGTAATCGAACCCTATGAGATATGGTGCGATCTATGATGTCTCTTACCAATCTACCGTTTTCATTTTGAGGTTATGCGTTAGAGACAGCTGCATTCACTTTAGATAGGACACCATCTAAGTCCGTTGAGACGACGTCATATGAACATTGGTTTGGCAAGAAACCAAAGTTGTCGTTTCTTAATGTTTGGGGATGCGATGCTTAGGGCTTCAGCCGGAGAAGCTCGAACCCAAAGCGGACAAACACATCTTCATAGGATACCCAAGGGTGATAGTTGGGTATACCTTCTATCTCAGATCCAAGGGCAAATTGTTTGTCGCTAAGAACAGGTCCTTTCTCGAGAAGGAGTTTCTCTCGAAAGAATTGAGTGGGAGGAAGATAGAACTTGATGAGGTTGTCGAACCTTTACTTCAACCAGAGAGTGATGCAACATAGAAAGATGTTTTCTGTGGCGCCTACGTCTGTTGAAGAGGAAGTTAATGATAGTGATCATGAAGCTTCAGATCAAGTTGCTATCGAACCTCGTAGGTCGACAAGGATATGTACTACTCCTGAGTGGTACGGTAATCCTGTCTTAGATATCATGTTGTTAGACAACAATGAACCTATGAGCTATGGAGAAGCGATGGTGGGCCCGTATTCCGACAAATGGTTAGAAGCCATGAAATCCGAGATAGGATCCATATATCAGAACAAAGTATGGACTTTGGTGGACTTGCTTGTTGATCGGAAAGCCATTGAGATAAATGGATCTTTAAGAAGAAGACGGACGTGGGCGGTAATGTTACCGTCTATGAAGCTCGACTTGTGGGAAAGAGTCTTTTCACAAGTTCAAGGAGTTGACTACGATGAGAATTTCTCACCCGTAGCGATGCTTAAGTCCGTCAGAATCATGTTAGCATTAGCTGTATTTTTTGATTATTAAATCTTACAGATGGATGTCAAAACAAGTTTTCTTACCAGTTTTCGTAAGAAAAGTTGTATGTGATACAATAAAAGGTTTTGTCGATCCTAAGGATGCTAAAAGGTATGCTGGCTCCAGTAATCCTTCTATGGACTAGAGCAAGCATCTCGGAATCGGAATATATGTTTTGATGGAGTGATCAAAGCTTTTAGGTTTATACAATGTTTGCTAGAAACTTGTATTTACAAGAAAGTGAGTGGGAGCACTACAACATTTCTGATAAGTATATGTGGATGACATATTGTTGATTCGAAATGATGTAGAATTTCTGGAAAGCATAAACGGTTGTTTGAAGAGTGATTTTCAAAGGAAGACCTGGATAAAGCTGCTTACATATTGGGCATCAAGATCTATAGAAATAGATCAAGACGTCTAATGATACTTTCAAAGAACGCACACCTTGACATGTTTTTGAAGGAGTTCAAAATAGATCAGTCAAAGAAGGGGTTCTTACCTGAGTTGTAAGGTGTGAAGTTGAGTAAGACTCAAAGCTTGACCACGACAGAAGAAAGAAGAAGGGCGAAGGTCGTCCCCTATGCTCTTGTCATAGGCTTTATACTGTATGCCATGCTGAAGTACCGCACCTAATGTGTGCCTTGCCACATGTCTGGCAAGAGGGTACAAAGGTGATCTAGGAGTGGATCACCAGATAGCAGTCAAAATTATCCTTAGAGGAATAAGGAAATGTTTCTCGGTTACGGAGGTGATAAAGAGTTCGACATAAAGAGTTACGTCGATGCAAGCTTAACACCTATACGGATAGCTCTGAGTAGAGATACCGGATACGTGTAATGGAGCAATAATTTGGAATAGCTCCAAGTGGAATGTGGTAGCAGCATCTACGATATAAAGTTTTGCGAAATACATAGGGATCTGAATATGGCAAGACCCGTTGACTACAACCTCTCTCACAAGCATAACATGATCAAACCCAGAACTCTTTGAGTGTTTATCACATAGTGATGTGAACTAGATCATTGAGTCTAGTAGACTCTTGGATGTTGGTCACATGGCGATGTGACCTGTGAGTGTTAATCACGTGGCGACGTGAACTAGATTATTGACTCTAGTGCAAGTGGGAGACTGTTGGAAATATGACCTAGAGGCAATAATAAATTAGTTATTATTATATCATATTTCATTGTTCATGATAATCGTTTATTATCCATGCTAGAATTGTATTGATAGGAAACTCAGATACATGTGTGGATAAATAGACAACACCATGTCCCTAGTAAGCCTCTAGTTGACTAGCTCGTTGATCAATAGATGGTTACGGTTTCCTGACCATGGACATTAGATGTCGTTGATAACGGGATCACATCATTAGGAGAATGATGTGATAGACAAGACCCAATCCTAAGCCTAGCACAAGACCGTGTAGTTCGTTTGCTAAAGCTTTTCTAGTGTCAAGTATCATTTCCTTAGACCATGAGATTGTGCAACTCCCGGATACTGTAGGAGTGCTTTGGGTGTGCCAAACGTCACAACGTAACTGGGTGGCTATAAAGGTACACTACAGGTATCTCCGAAAGTGTCTGTTGGGTTGGCACAAATCGAGACTGGGATTTGTCACTCCGTGTAAACGGAGAGGTATCTCTGGGCCCACTCGGTAGGACATCATCATAATGTGCACAATGTGATCAAGGAGTTGATCACGGGATGATGTGTAACGAGTAAAGAGACTTGCCGGTAACGAGATTGAACAAAGGTTATCGGGATACCGAACGATTCGAATCTCGGGCAAAGTAACAATACCGCTGGACAAAGGGAATTGAATACCGGGATTGATTGAATCCTCGACATCGTGGTTCATCCGATGAGATCATCGTGGAACATGTGGGAGCCAACATGGGTATCCAGATCCCGCTGTTGGTTATTGGCCGGAGAGTTGTCTCGGTCATGTCTGCATGGTTCCCGAACCCGTAGGGTCTACACACTTAAGGTTCGATGACGCTAGGGTTATTAGGAAGACTTGTATGTGATTACCGAATGTTGTTCGGAGTCCCGGATGAGATCCCGGACGTCACGAGGAGTTCCGGAATGGTCCGGAGGTAAAGATTTATATATGGAAAGTTGTTGTTCGGGTTCCGGGAAAAGTTCGGTTTTTTCCGGTATTGTACCGGGAAGCTTCCGGAAGGTTCCGGAGGGGTCCGGAGGTCCGGAAAATGTTCCACCACGTCCAATACAGCAGCATGGGCTGTAGGGGGGCGCCCTAACCTTAATGGGCCAAGGGCACCAGCCCCCCCAAGGCCCATGCGCATGGGAGAGGGGAAACCCTAAGGGGGAGGGCCTCCACTTGACTTGGGAGGCACTCCTCCCCCCCTTGGCCGCCGCCCCCCACCCTAGATGGGATCTAGGGGGGCCGGCCCCCCTCTCCCCACCTATAAATAGTGGAGGGGTGGGAGGGCGGCCACACCCTTGAACCTGGCGCAGCCCCTCCCCTCCAATACCTCTCCTCCTCCGCGTGAGCTTGGCGAAGCCCTGCCGGAGAACTGCCACTCCATCACCAGCACGCCGTCGTGCTGCTGTTGGACTCTCTTCCTCGACCTCTCCCTCCTCCTTGCTGGATCAAGGCGTGGGAGACGTCTCCGTTCCGTACGTGTGTTGAACGCGGAGGTGCCGTCCGTTCGGCGCTAGGATCATCGGTGATTTGGATCACGACGAGTACGACTCCATCAACCCCGTTCACTTGAACGCTTCCGCTTAGCGATCTACAAGGGTATGTAGATGCACTCTCCTTCCCCTCGTTGCTAGATTACTCCATAGATTGATCTGGTGATGCGTAGAAAATTTTAAATTTTTGCTACGATCCCCAACACCTTGCTGTTCTCTCCCAAGCACCGAGGGTAGGGAGGGCCTCCGACCCCTTCTTCCTCGCTTCCATAGTGTGGGAAGATCCGGCCTCCCGCTGCCGACCTAGCGACATCCCGGCGACCCTCAGGTATAACTTCCTTCGAAACCGGCCTTGCTCTACTTCTCGAGCTCCTGACGTTGCTGCATTTGTATGTTTTACTATTTCCCTGTTCCCCTCGTAGATACTCCCTCCATTCCAAAATAGATGACCCAACTTTGTATTAACTTTGTCCTAAAGTTAGTACAAAGTTGAGTCATCTATTTTGGAATGGAGGGAGTAGGATCGATTGGCTGTTCGAAAGCCACCTAAATATTTACTATTAAGAGGTAAAACTAGTTCATTGATACGTCTCCAACGTATCTACTTTTCCAAACACTTTTGCCCTTGTTTTGGACTCTAACTTGCATGATTTGAATGGAACTAACCCAGACTGACGCTGTTTTCAGCAGAAATACCATGGTGTTATTTATGTGCAGGAGCAAACATTCTCGGAATGACCTGAAACTTCACGGAGCCACTTTTCAGAAAATAAGAAAAATACCTGCAAAAGATGAAGGCCAGGGGGCCCACCACCTGCCCACGAGGGTGGGGGTGCGCCCCCTACCTCGTGGGCCCCCTGTTGCCTCTCCGACGCCAACTCCAACTCCATATATTGAGTTTCGGGGAGAAAAAATCAGGAAGAAGAAATCATCACGTTTTACGATACGGAGCCGCCGCCAAGCCCTAAAACCTATCGGGAGGGCTGATCTGGAGTCTGTTCGGGGCTCCGGAGAGGGGAATCCATCGCCATTGTCATCATCAACCATCCTCCATCACCAATTTCATGATGCTCACCGCCGTGCGTGAGTAATTCCATCGTAGGCTTGCTGGACGGTGATGGGTTGGATGGGATCTATCATGTAATCGAGTTAGTTTTGTTAGGGTTTGATCCCTAGTGTCCATTATGTTCTGAGATTGATGTTGCTATGACTTTGCTATGCTTAATGCTTGTCACTAGGGCCCGAGTGCCATGATTTCAGATCTGAACCTATTATGTTTTCATCAATATATGAGTGTTCTTGATCTTATCGTGCAAGTCTATAGTCACCTATTATGTGTTATGATCCGTTAACCCCGAAGTGACAATAATCGGGATACTTACCGGTGATGACGGTAGTTTGAGGAGTTCATGTATTCACCATGTGTTAATGCTTTCTTCCGGTTCTCTATTAAAAGGAGGCCTTATTTAGCGACCAGACCTCAAATAGTCTGATCTCTGTGCTCCGGTGTCATCCCTGGATCAGTAATGCTGACACCACACAGTACTCGGAGGATTTATAGCAGAGTAGCAATCACACACTTATTACATCGAGTGTCTCAAAAGAGAACTTAATACAATAAATATGGCTTAAGGCCATCTAATAACGATAACAGCGGAAGGCTTGGAAGATAAGTGAGTCCATCAACTCCAACGGCATCACTGAGTATAGAACCACGACCTAAAACTCCTTAATCGTCGTCTGAAAAGTCTGCAACATTAACGTTGCAGCCCGAAAATGGGTCAGCACATGGAATATGTTGGCAATGTAACACATAGAGAGTAATGGAATGAAACAGCTATACTATATGCATATTTGGCTGGTGGAAAGCTCTATGGTTATAGTTTTGCGTAAAGCCAATTTTTCCCTACTTCAAAGGAATAGATTTATTTAACTATCATGGTAGTTGTTAAACATTGAGAATGGTTGATAGCATTCTCAATCCCAATTAAACATCATCATTAAACATAACCCAACAAAATTAATTTAGAGTAACATGTTGAGATTCACATGATAATCCAGGCACTAGATACTCAAGATGTCCATAACCGGGGACACGGCTAACCATGATTAGTTTATTACACTCTGCAGAGGTTTGCGCACTTTTCACCACAAGACTCGATCGCCTCCATTTGGTTTCTCGCACTACATGGTGTTTGAGAAGATGGATGACCGAGACATAGTCTTTCAGAAGCGCTAGCACCTTACGATCGGGTAGACCGTACCACCTACATCCCCTACATCTGCTAGTCTACCACTTTAAGAGTTCGCACGACTTAGTCAACTATGCTAGAGCCCATAATAGCCTGTGGCTGCACACAGAAGTTTCTAGTATGAATAGTCTCATGATCCCTTTGAGCCTGGGTGGTGGTCCAAAAGAAAACAGGCAAGTCCTGGAATACCCAGGTGCCTCAATCCACCCAGATGTGTGTTTAAGTTACCACCTTAGATAAACAATTAATTAATCAAACTCACATCTGTCATGGATATCACTCACCCAATCCACGTCTACTAGCATAGCATGGCATAATAAGCAAACGTAGAAGTAACTCCCAAAGGTTTGATAATAAACAGGTAATAGGTACTACCTCATCTACTTCCCATCCCACAATTTAGTTAGATCCTAACCATTCAATGTGTGAGGATTGATCTAATGCAATAAAACTGGGTAGTAGAAAAGGTATGATCAAAGTGTTACTTGCCTTGCTAATGATCCGGGAAACCTAGAGATTCGAAGTAACAAGCGGCGCACTCCGGGTATTCTATCGCAGACAAACAAACAAGCATACAATAAGTACTCATCTAATGCACAGGTAAAACTCAAATAAGAGATCTAACCAGAAGGTTCAACTTAAGAACTCCGGTTGGCAAAAAGAATCAAATCGAATGAAGCAACGAAAGTCAAACGGCGAAAGAAAACAACTTCGTTCTACTAATATGGGTCTAGGGCAAATTTTACAGTAGCAAAATCTTGTTTAAGTTGGTTAAACGGATAGAGGGTTTCGAGACGAAACTCTAGGCACTTGAATCGCCTGATTCCGATAAACGAGCGAAAAGTTATACTAAAACGAAAATCGGATCAGGAATTGCGATCAAAAAAATCGCGGATTTAATCCGAGAAAAAGAAAAAAACGACGAACGCTCGCTAAATTAAATAAACTGGAAAACCGATCTATTTAAAAAAAACCGAATCTAAAAAAACCAACGGAAAAACCGAATGGTTTCTCGAAAAAATTAAAAAAAACTGGCACGGATTTCGAGGCGGCGGCGGACATCGGCGAGCGTGCGGCGGCGGGCGCGGCGGCGGCGGTGGCGGGAGCGGTGCGGGGCGGCTAGGGTTTCGGGGCTGGGCGCTGGCTCTCCCGGCTGGGCCTCCTCCCCGGCTTTTAAAGCCTGCCCCGGGCCGGTGTCCAGGTCGGACACGGCCCGTAGGTCGGTGCGCGTTTTTTTATTTACATGCAGAAGAAAAATAAAAAGAAATACTAAACGGACTCCCAAAATTCCGAAATAAATTTTCACGGGCTTCTAAAATCAAGCCGCACAAGGTGAACATTTATTTGGGACCTAAATGCAATTTTGAAAAACGCACATTTTTCCTAAATTCAAATAAAACACCGAAAAACTCTGAAATAAAATCTTATTTGATTTTATTATTAAATCCTCAATATTTCTTTATTTTGGGAAAGTCATTTTATTCCCTCTCTCATATTTTTGTAATAGAAATAATTGATGATAAAATAATTAAAATCAAATGATCCTATTCTCAAAATTTGAGAAAACTCAAATATGAAAATAACGAAATCCCCAACTCTCTCCGTGGGTCATTGAGTTGCGTAGAATTTCTAGGATCAACCAAAATGCAAAAATAAAATATGGTATGCAATGATGATCTAATGTATAACATTCCAAATTGAAAATTTGGGATGTTACAAACCTACCCCCCTTAAGATGAATCTCGCCCTCGAGATTCGGGTTGGCTAGAAAATAGGTGAGGGTGGTCCTTGAGCAAATCTTCCTCTCGTTCCCAGGTGGCTTCATCCTTCGTGTGGTGGCTCCACTGAACTTTGCAAAACTTGATAACCTTGCTGCGAGTGACTCGACTGGCAAACTCAAGGATCTTAATTGGTTTCTCCTCGTAGGTCAAATCGTTATCCAACTGAATAGTTTCCAATGGCACTGTGTCTCTCAAAGGTATGTCAGCCATCTCCGCGTGGCACTTCTTTAACTGAGAAACGTGGAACACATCATGAACTCCTGACAATCCTTCAGGCAATTCCAACTTGTAGGCCACTTCTCCCATACGCTCCAAAACTCGATATGGTCCTACAAATCATGGCGCTAACTTCCCTTTAACTCCAAAACGCTTTGTTCCCCGAAGTGGAGATACTCGAAGATAAGCTCTATCTCCGACTTCGTAAACTGTCTCCTTGCGTTTAGAATCTACATAACTTTTCTGTCTGGACTGGGCTACCTTGAGCCTATCGCGAATCAACTTCACCTTCTGTTCAGACTCTTTAATCAAGTCAGGTCCAAACAACTGGCGGTCCCCAACTTCGTCCCACGATAACGGTGTCCTGCACCTCCTTCCGTACAATGCTTCAAAAGGGGCCATCTTTAAACGGGTTTGGTAACTGTTGTTGTAAGAGAACTCTGCAGATGGCAAATTATCGTCCCAACTAGATCCATAATCTAGCGCACAAGCTCTCAGCATATCCTCCAAAATCTGATTTACTCTCTCAGTCTGTCCATCTGTCTGTGGATGAAAAGATGTACTGAACTCTAGCCTGGTACCCAAAGTTTCGTGCAACTGCTTCCAGAACTTTGAGGTAAACTGGGTTCCTCTATCTGATACGATACTCCTTGGAACTCCATGCAAACATACGATCCTGGTCATGTATATCTTTGCCAACTTAGCACTGGTGTAAGTGGTCTTTACTGGGATGAAATGAGCTACTTTCGTCAATCGATCAACTACAACCCAAATCGAGTCATAGCCTGAACGAGTCCTGGGCAATCCCGTGATAAAATCCATGCCTAACTTATCCCACTTCCATTCGGGTATCGGCAATGGTTGTAACAATCCTGCTGGCTTCTGATGCTCTGCCTTTACTTCTCTGACATACATCACAAACTGCTACATACTCCGCAATATCTTCTTCATTCCGGTCCACCAGAAAATATCCTTTCAAATCCAAATACATCTTGGTATTTCCTGGGTGAATCGAATATGGTGAATCGTGTGCCTCTTGCAGTAATCAACTTCCTGATCTCCGGGTCATTGGGCACGTAAACACGGTCTTCAAACCATAGGGTGTCGTGCTCATCCTCACGAAATCCTTTAGCTTTTCCTTTGCTCAGTTTCTCCTTAATAGAGCAATCTCTTGTGCAGTCTTCTGAGCTTCTCTGATTCTATCCATCAAAGTTGACTGAATCTCCAATGCTGCTACATAGCCTCTCGGAACTATTTCCAAACATAGTTCACGAAGATTTTCGGCTAACTCCTTGGTATTTCTCCCGTCATTAATGTATTGACATGGCTCTTACGGCTTCAATGCGTCAGCTACTACATTAGCCTTTCCGGGATGGTAATGCAATCTCATATCATAATCCTTGATGAGCTCCAACCATCTCCTTTGTCTGAGGTTTAACTCCTTCTGTGAAGATGTATTTCAAACTCTTATGATCCGTGTACACCTCACAATGATTTCCAATCAGAAAATGTCTCCAAGTCTTCAGTGCATGCACTACGGCTGCTAATTCCAAATCATGCGTAGCATAATTCAACTCATGAGGCTTAAGCTGTCTTGAGGCATATGAAACAACTCTCCCTTCCTGCATAAGCACTGCTCCAAGTCCTCGACGTGAAGCGTCGCAATACACCTCATAGTCCTTGGTCTGATCTGGCAAAATCAACATGGTGAAGTAACCAAATGCGTTTCTTCAACTCCTGGAAACTAGCCTCACTCCTCAGTCCATGAACTTGGTATCCTTCTTTAATAGTTCAGTCATAGGCTTCGCAATCTTTGAGAAATTCTCAATAAATCTCCGGTAGTATCCTGCGAGTCCAAGAAAACTCCGTATCTCTCCAACTGGTTGGTGCTTCCCACTTGGTCACGGTATCAACTTTAGTGGGATCAACTCTGCTACATACCTTCTCCAGATATAACGTGTCCGAGGAATCCTACTTCCTTCCACATATGCTGAACTTGGCATACAACTGATGTTCTCTGAGCTTCTCAAGTCATCTATATGCTCGTGTGTGTGTGGGTCAGTCCTCAAGGTAAACTCGGATTTATCTATGCAACCCTGCTGACTTATCAGAATCTCCCATCTAATGCTGTTCTCTCTCTCCGCTCTCTCAGTACAGACCCCAATGAATAACCTCGGTTGTTCTCGTAAGCCCTATTTTAACCTGTGGTAAACTGCGTGTACATAGGTTCCTCGTTCTCCGAACTCCTTATCACATGGTGTATCTTGTCTGGCCCTGAGCCTCGACCTGAGAGGTTCTTTAGATTCATACATCCGTCCTCCGGAACTGCCTAAAACCGATTCTCGTTCCTTTTGCTACCTACTATGGTATACGCCAGGTTCTTGCCGGTCTTGTTTTCCGATCCGAGGCTACCAGCTTGTACTACTGGTGACTCGGCCCGACCGTACATCAACGGGAAGCCTTAGACAACCACCGCCGTACTGGTCCCATACGCCTTTTAGTCTCTACTGCGCTCCGCGTTTCCTCAGTATATCACTCAACCTGGTGCGGCTACCTCCGTGATACTCCTGTCCATCCTCATCGCACGGCACTCCTTACCAGTACCTTCGCGGGTCCCTCCTCTTCGGCCCCGCATAGCCTCCTCGCCACTACAGTTATCATCAGCCGGGTCAGGCCGATTTGGCGCTACTTAGTTCCTGTAATCTATCACGATTCATTATCATGGTAGTGGTACTATTCTTGTTCTCTCTTCTTATCCTCGATCTCAACAACGTCCTTTGATCCTCCTTCTTCTCCTAGAAGTACTGCGATCCAAGGCTGAGAACTATAGTGTGATATATATCCTTATACTCTCGTACTCGTTCATTGTTTATTTCACTCTTCCTTTGCAGGCATCCTGTATGGTCTTTGTATTGGCCTTGACTGGCATAGCCTCAATCTCACCACACTCCACTTCTCTATCCGGTGGATTGCGGATACTCTTCGGCATTCTTGGCGGAGAATCATCTACTCACCTGGTACTTCTCTCGCGACACTCTGTTAACACCCTCTTGACGTCCTGCTTATTCGTGGCACTGCCGGGCATACATACTTATCTTTTCCTTCTTGGGTGTAGGCTACTTCTCATCTCTTCTGGCGCCTCGATGTTCCTTCGTGCTGCAGGCCTCCTTATTCCTACCGATCTTAATCAATCTTGTGTTTCCCATGATTCATTGTGGAAAATGCCTACCTATACTCATGGCATGAAAACATCCTTGACTGGCCATATTATGCTCCTGGTGAGCTTACTAGCTAGGTGTTCTAAGAACCTTAGTGGGCAGGTTATACTTTCCACAATCCCCTTGATATGTGAATGCGATGCACCAGTATCAAAAAGAACGAGTGCAGTAAATGACTTAACCAAACAACTTACCGTTACTGCATCCGGCTGCTCTTCAACCTCCTCCATTAACGTGGTTCACCTGTCCCCTGTTGAAAGGGTTCGGCTTCTTCCCAGAGCTTCCATTGCCATTTCCATTCTGGGATTCAGGACATTCATTGGCATAATGTCCGGTCTTCTGGCACTTAAAGCAAGTGACTTGGCTCAGGTCCTCTTGGCTGGGTTGATGGGTTGGTGCGATTCTGGCCGTTGCTTCCTCCATTCCCATTACCATTCCTGTGCCATTGTGATTGTGCGAGCTACCTCCTCCATGGGTATGCTGAAAATGTCCTCCCGGTCTAGGGGTAAAACGTGGCTTCTGCTGAGCTCCAGATTGTACTTCCCTTGTCCATACTTCCTCTTGCGATTCTTTTGCTGCTGCTTCCTTCAATCATAAGAGCATCTACCAACTCCTGGTAGTTGTTGAAGGTTGCTACCATCAACTGCATGCTCAACTCATCATTCAGTCCTTCCAGAAACTTCTCCTGCTTAGCTGCATCTGTGCAACGTCATCTGGGGCATAACGTGCTAACTTACTAAAGTCCTCCACATACTGGCCAACTGTCCGTCCTCCTTGGCGCAAGTTGCGAAACTCTCGCTTCTTCATGGCCATAGCTCCTGCTGAAACATGGGCAGTACGAAAAGCCTGCTGAAACTGGTCCCATGTGACAGTGTCGACAGGGAAAGTGGCTGTGAAATTCTCCCACCATGATGCTGCGGGTCCTTCAAGCTGATGTGCGGCAAACTTCACCTTCTCCGCATCTGTGCATCCTGCTGTGGTCAACTCTAGCTGTCTTGCGGAGCCAATCATCTGCTACTATCGGCTCGGTGCTACTGGAAAACACCGGCGGATTTAGCCTAAGGAAAACGGGCTAAGTGATCAACAGGTGGGGGTGGTGGTGGTGGGTTGTTGTTGTTCCCCTGATTCTGATTCTGGACTAGCAACTGCATCAATGTGTTGCTGTGATCACGGTGGAAAGGCAAATCCGGGGTGTACGCGTGGCTGATGAAAGGTCAATATCCGTGCGGGTCACTTGTCGTCGGAGGCATCTGAGGTTTTAGAATAAAGATGGATGTTAAGATCGGGGGGTCTAAAGAGAAAACCTACCATTTGCATGAAGCAGAAACAATTCACTTCATCCTCAACAAGGGTCACAATCGCATCATAACCTCTTCGCAACCATAGTCGTGGGACGGTTACCCTCCTTATTCTTTTCTACATGGTGGATCTACTTCTCTTGCTGATGGTGATGGTTCGCAATAATCGCTCGTATCTCTAGCATATTCATTGAATGCTGCATATCTTCGATTATACTCTCCCATGTGCTAGTGCATAGTCTCATATCGCATTTTCTGAGTCCGAGTCTGATCTCTTGTGTCGTCGTGATGTGTGTCTTCGGGCTTAATCTCCTTGGGTCTTCGTCTTATCTGACTGGTGTAGGGTCTCCATAGATACGCCATGCGCATCCTGCTTCCTGTTAGGTCGGCATTCTTCTATTTCCCCCCAGGCTATTTAGTATCACGCACCACACACGCATCGTACACATCTGAACCCGATTAGTTCCGTGTCTTTATGATGCTACCTACTTTCCATGTTTCTGCTTCTATCTTCATGTGCCTTAGTTCTTCCTCGTTCGTTGATTCCTTGTCTTAGCCTTCATCTCTTCAGATCCTTATTGTCGGCACATTTGGTTTCTTCGTCGTGTGCTGGTTTTAACTCTCGGATCAAATCGTAAATGCGCTCTATGCTCTTTTTCTCGCGCTGTTCTGTATTCTCTCTGTGTTCATCTCAGGCGCGCAAGATCTGGATAGTGTATCCTGATCCTTGGTAGACTTCTCAATGCGTCCCATGGCGATGTGAGCTGCCATGCTCTTTCCTAGACTCCAGTTGGTGCATCAAAGGAAAACTCTATGGGCTCAGTGACTGGCATGAACGTCCTTCCTGGAACTTGAACTTGAATCATCCAGCGCTCCTCTTCAGGTAAAGTGGCATTGTAGGTTCCGGTGAAGCTTGGTACTTCGATGTTCAGGTATCTAGTGACTTCCTTCAAGTGACGTCCAAAGGGTGTATCTTCATCCGGTTGCGTGAACTTGTTCCTTGCATCCGCCATCCTAAAGAGTAGAAAAGATGAGAGGTCAGAAGAGAAGAGTGAGAGTGATCTAGGTCTTTAGCTTAGTGGTCGTGTCCTACAGTCAGCGTGTGCTCTGATACCATCTCTGTAGCGACCAGACCTCAAACAGTCTGATCTCTATGCTCCGGTGTCATCCCTGGATCAGTAATGCTGACACCACACAGTACTCGGAGGATTTATAGCAGAGTAGCAATCACACACTTATTACATCGAGTGTCTCAAAAGAGAACTTATTACAATAAATATGGCTTAAGGCCATCTAATAACGATAACAGCGGAAGGCTTGGAAGATAGTGAGTCCATCAACTCCAACGGCATCACTGAGTATAGAACCACGACCTAAACTCCTTAATCGTCGTCTGAAAAGTCTGCAACATTAACGTTGCAGCCCGAAACGGGTCAGCACATGGAATATGCTGGCAAGGTAACACATAGAGAGTAATGGAATGAACAGCTATACTATATGCATATTTGGCTGGTGGAAAGCTCTATGGTTATAGTTTTGCGTAAAGCCAATTTTTCCCTACTGCAAAGGAATAAATTTATTTAACTATCATGGTGGTTTGTTAAACATTGAGAATGGTTGACAGCATTCTCAATCCCAATTAAGCATCATCATTAAACATAACCCAACAAAATTAATTTAGAGTAACATGTTGAGATTCACATGATAATCCAAGTACTAGATACTCAAGATGTCCATAACCGGGGACACGGCTAATCATGATTAGTTTATTACACTCTGCAGAGGTTTGCACACTTTTCCCCACAAGACTCGATCGCCTCCGTTTGGTTTCTCGCACTTCATGGTGTTTGAGAAGACGGATGACCGAGACACAGTCTTTCAGAAGCGCTAGCACCTTACGATGGATAGACCGTTACACCTACTTTCCCCTACATCTGCTAGTCTACCCTGTAAGAGTTCGCACGACTTATTCAACTATGCCAGAGCCCATAATGGCTTGTGGCTGCACACGGAAGTTTCTAGTATGAAAAATCTCATGATCCCTTTGGCCTGGGTGGCGGTCCAAAAGAAACAGGCAAGTCCTGGAATACCCAGGTGCCTCAATCCACCCAGATGTGTGTTTAAGTTGCCACCTTAGATAAACCATTAATTAACAATCTCACATCTGTCATGGATATCACTCACCCAATCCACGTCTACTAGCATAGCATGGCATAATAAGCAAACGTAGAAGTAACTCCCAAAGGTTTGATAATAAACAGGTAATAGGTACTACCTCAACTACTTCCCATCCCACAATTTAATTAGATCCTAATCATGCAATGTTTGAGGATTTGATCTAATGCAATAAAACTGGGTAGTAGGAAAGGTATGATCAAGTGTTACTTGCCTTGCTGATGATCCGCGAAACCTAGAGATTCGAAGTAACAGGCGGCGCACTCCGGGTATTCTATCGCAGACAAACAAACAAGCATACAATAAGTACTCATCTAATGCACAGGTAAAACTCAAATAGAAGATCTAACCAGAAAGTTCAACTTAAGAACCCTGGTTTGCAAAAAGAATCAAATCGAACGAAGCAAAAGAAATCAAACGGCGAAAGAAAACAACTTCGTTCTAGTAATCTGGATCTAGGGCAAATTTTACAGTAGCAAAAACTTGTTTAAGTTGATTATTCGGAAAGAGGGTTTCGAGACGAAACTCCAGGCGCTTGAATCGCCTGATTCCGATAAACGAGCGAATTATGAAAAATCGGATCAGAAATCGCGATCAGAAAATAACCGCGGAAAATCCGACGAAAAAGAACGACGAAGCTTACTGACACGGAGTCGGTGAACCGCGAACGCTCGGTAATTAATATCGGAATACCGATCTATAATCAAAACTGCGGACTACGGGTTTTTTCGAAAAATATAAAGAAATAAACGGCGTGTGTCCGAGGCGCACCCTCAGGCGGCGTGACATGCATCGATGGGTGGCGGCTGGGTGGCGGCGGCGGGCGGCGGGCGGCGCCGGCGGCGGTGGCGGCGCGGCTAGGGTTTCGGGGGGGTGCTGGCTGGGCTCTCCCCCGGCTTATAAAGCCGGACGGGCCTAGTGTCCGGGTCGGACACGGCCCATAGGTCGGTTGCGCTTTTTTTTAAATAGTTACGCAGAAAAAAAACAAAAGGAATACTAAACGGACTCCAAAAATCCCGAAATAAATTTTCCGGCTTCTAAAATCAAGCCGCACAGGATGAACATTTATTTGGGGCCTAAATGCAATTTTGAAAAACGCACATTTTTCCTAAATTCAAATAAAATAGCAAATAAAACCAAAATAAAATCTTATTTGATTTTTTATTAAATCCTCAATATTTCTTTATTTTGGGAAAGTCATTTTATTCCCTCTCTCATATTTTTGTAATAGAAATAATTGACGATAAAATAACAAAATCAAATGATCCTATTCTCAAAATTTGAGAAAACTCAAATATGAAAATAACAAAATCCCCAACTCTCTCTGTGGGTCCTTGAGTTGCGTAGAATTTCTAGGATCTACCAAAATGCAAAATTAAAATATGATATGCATAGATGATCTAATGTATAACATTCCAAATTGAAAATTTGGGATGTTGCAGCCATCATCATCATCAACCATCCTCCATCACCAATTTCATGATGCTCACCGTCGTGCGTGAGTAATTCCATCGTAGGCTTGCTGGACGGTGATGGGTTGGATGGGATCTATCATGTAATCGAGTTAGTTTTGTTAGGGTTTGATCCCTAGTGTCCACTATGTTCTGAGATTGATGTTGCTATGACTTTGCTATGCTTAATGCTTGTCACTAGGGCCCGAGTGCCATGATTTCAGATCTGAACCTATTATGTTTTCATCAATATATGAGTGTTCTTGATCCTATCTTGCAAGTCTATAGTCACCTATTATGTGTTATGATCCGTTAACCCCGAAGTGACAATAATCGAGATACTTACCGGTGATGATCGTAGTTTGAGGAGTTCATGTATTCACCATGTGTTAATGCTTTCTTCCGGATCTCTATTAAAAGGAGGCCTTAATATCCCTTAGTTTCCGTAAGGACCCCGCTGCCATGAGAGGGTAGGACAAAAGATGTCATGCAAGTTCTTTTCCATAAGCACGTATGACTATATTCGGAATACATGCCTAAATTATATCAATGAACTGGAGCTAGTTCTGTGTCACCCTAGGTTATGACTGTTACATGATGAACCGCATCCGGCATATTTCTCCATCACCGATCCATTGCCTACGAGCTTTCCATATATTGTTCTTCGCTTATTTACTTTCCCGTTGCTATTGCTATCATCACTACAAAATACCAAAAACATTACTTTTACTACCGTTACCTTTTGTTACCGTTATCACTACTATCATATTACTTTGCTACTAAATACTTTGCTGCAGATACTAAGTTTCCAGGTGTGGTTGTATTGACAACTCAGATGCTAATACTTGAGAATATTCTTTGGCTCCCCTTGTGTTGAATCAATAAATTTGGGTTGAATACTCTACCCTCGAAAACTGTTGCGATCCCCTATACTTGTGGGTTATCATTCATGCACTCGAATCTAGTACTACTTGGTTTAAACAAGGAAGAAAGGGGGTGGGGGTGGGGGAAGATTTGTTACCTGAATCTAGGACTTGGTCAAAAGAGGAAATAATGGGGGCGAAAAGTAGAAGAGACTGGCTATCCAACTGGTCTCTAGGTCTAATAGGGAAATAAAGGGAAACATAGTACAAACTCAATATAAACCCGATCTATTGGTTGAAAAGGGAAAGAAAGTGGGGACTGGGGGACAAGTCAACAGAGTAAGTCCAGCACTAGATTTGCTAGCGTCACACAGTATAAGGTGGCTATACCGAGCAAAAATGGGACCAACCCAGATATCATGTTCTGATGTTTGTTGCCCCGAGCCACTCTTATGTAATGCCACTGGTAAAATGTAGCAGTCGCACTGCTAAAAGTAAGGACACGTTAACCCATGTTGTTGGTAAAATGAAGCAATGGCATCATTAAAGTAATGTCATATTTAACGGTTGTCATAGTTAATCCTAATGCCCACACTAATATCCAACAATGCTGCTGCTTTAGAAATTGCTACTGTACTAGTAGGATTGCCATTCATATAAGGAACATGCTTCTTTTCATTTGATGTATGTTTCATCACTTGTTTGTCACCCTCCTTTCCACCTTTTTTGTGCAAACAAAGACATACATTTCACGCTTGATCTTAGTTCAACTGGAAAAATGATATCCAAGTTATAGTTGAATATTCCAGGAGCTTCACAACGAACCTTGATGTTGCTCAATTTTATTGCAACTAATGAAGAAGAAGCTCTGTGGGTTTCGTTTTTTGATGGAAATGGAACCGGGGCTGGAGCCCTTTTCTTAAAAGAAAATGAAGAAGAAGCTGCTAGCTCATGGGACATTGCTTCATTTTAGGTGAACTGCACCAAAAGGTCCCATGAATTGAATCATCCATGTTGGTGACTGGTGTCATCCCTTCTACGATGGCGTTGACTGCAGACATGGTTCCCATCACGAGGTATGTTCCTTTTTGGTCTGACCATTTGCCAAAGGTCCATGTTGAGTCTGCTCTTGTGCTACTGTTTTGGCACTGCCATGATAAAGCAGTAATGTTACTATTTTGCACCTTAATCTAGTGGCACTATTAATTTGAGGCAACATTTTGGCACTGCTAGTGACACTAATTTTTTTATATATCGAAAGAGGGGGTTTCCTCCGATTTCATTAAAGAAATCCAACCATAGAGAACCATTATCCAACAACATCTTAGTGTAAACGGGCAGTTATGCAACTACTACTAGAATGGACTGAGTACTAGCAGGAGACAAGTTCGCCACATAAGCTAGGCAGGTAGGGGGACGCAGCACCAGCTCGACCAATTTTGGATTACAACCCAAATGGTACCACAGAAACATCAGAGGGGAAGATAGGGGCTGAAAGAGCCAGCTTCAGCATCCCAGTCTAAGCACCCCCGGCCTCCATCCTTGCAACGCACTGTACACCTCGTTTGCCACCTGCTCGACCCTAGTGCCACCGATAAAATGAAGTAATAATACAGTTAAAATAGAGCGAGTGTCCTCTCTATCATTTCATTTCCAATGTAGATAAAGAAAGTGCTTCTCTTTGTTAGTACATGTTTCATCAACTAGTCCCATTGTTAATGTTTAAGCGTTTCTGCAAACTGGGGTGCTTAATTTTAGTTGATCTGCACAAAAATAGAGATTGGAATGTCTCAAGGCCCCTCCTTGTACTACCGATGTACACTGATGTTCATCACTGGCAGAAGGTGTATCAAGGGGACTTGGGTCGATTTCCTGTATGAGGCGTACCGTATGAGGCGTCGCAGGGCCCATCTCGCCCTCGCAACATGGCATACTATGATACTATCGTAATATTTTCTTCGATTTATTAGTGTATGTTTCATCAACTAGTGCCATTATAATGTAATCACGCCTTTTCATTATCTGTGCATACAGGGTTAATCAGCTGCATTTTGGTGGAACGGCACAAATGTACGGATGGAACCAGCATATATGCAGAGTGCGAGGTGCCAAGTAAAAATTACCGACACCAACCCTGCTCCATCTAAGCATTGGCATCCACCACCATCAGTGGGATGTGTGGCGCTCACTGTGGACGGATCTTTCTCGGCAACAAATCCTCTAACCAAATACTAGTAGCTTAGACTTCAAAAAAAATACTAGTAGCTTATATTGGCAGTTTTCTAGGGTGTACTCTTTTCGGAAAGAGGCACCAATCTATTTTTCTTTATTTGTACATAGTGTCACAACTTTGACCCAAAGGTCCAGAGCTATTTTAGGGTGATTGGCGTAGTAATTGGAGACTGGTTGTAAGCATGATTTTTATTAGCTGTCACACTGATTGTAAGCATGAGCAGACGGAAGATTAGGTTAGTGCGAAGCTTACCTTAAACCCTACCGACGCCATTGAAACGAGGCGAGCATTGAGGGAACTGTGGAGAACAGCGGGGAAGCGACATCGCGCCATCCGGCCTCCTCTTGGGGTGGGAGAACGAATACTCCTATGGCTCCGGCTGGCTCTGCACCCTCACGAACAACACACCGTACTCGATCGATTCGTTATCCTCTGGGTGCTCGACCTTCGACCTGTACGCCCACCACCTCCGCCTGACTTTCGCCTCGGGCGAATCTGTCTTCTCCATCGCCCACAGGAGATACTCGATGAACTCAAAACAGTCGATGGACGGAATAGTCGATGGAAACGAGGCCTGGCCGCAGAACGGAGGAAACGGCCTTGTGTTCGATCGGCCACGGTGGAAATGGGAACCTGTTCATCGGGAGGGGTCTGGCGTACCGCAAAACGGAGGAAATGGACCTCCTACAGTCGAAACGGGGTCCTGTTGATTGGGAGGGGTGTGGCGTACCGCAAAACAGAGGAAACGGACTTGTGTTGGAGCGCTACGGTCGAAACGAGGGTCCTGTTCATCGGGAGGGGTGTGGCGTACCGCAAAACGGGACTCCACGAGATACTGTTCATCTCCACCGTCGACCTCCTCCAGCCTCCTGCTACCTCTTGAGCACTGCGTTGGATTTCCCCGAAGAGGAAGGCATGATGCAGCAAAGTAGCGTAAGTATTTCCCTCAGTTTTTGAGAACCAAGGTATCAATCCAGTAGGAGGCTACGCTCGAGTCCCTCGTACCTACTCAAAAGAATAGCTCAACGCAACCAACACGCTTAGGGGTTGTCAATCCCTTCACGGTCACTTACGAAAGTGAGATCTGATAGAGATGATAAATAATATTTTTGGTATTTTTGGTATAGAGATGCAAAGTAAATAAAGTAAAAGAAAAGCAATAATAAAGTGATGGAGATTGGTATGATGCGAAAGAGACCAAGGGGCCATAGGTTTCACTAGTGGCTTCTCTCAAGAGCATAAGTATTCTACGGTGGGTGAACAAATTATTGTTGAGCAATTGATAGAATTTAGCATAGTTATGAGAATATCTAGGCATGATCATGTATATAGGCATCACGTCCGAGACAAGTAGACCGAAACGATTCTGCATCTACTACTATTACTCCACTCATCGACCGCTATCCAGCATGCATCTAGAGTATTAAGTTAAAAACAGAGTAACGCCTTAAGCAAGATGACATGATGTAGAGGGATAGTTTCATGCAATATGATAAAAACCCCATCTTGTTATCCTCGATGGCAACGATACAATACGTGCCTTGCTGCCTTCTGTCACTAGGAAAGGACACCGCAAGATCGAACCCAAAGCTAAGCACTTCTCCCATGGCAAGAACAATCAATCTAGTAGGCCAAACCAAACAGATAATTCGAAGAGACTTGCAAAGATAACCAATCATACATAAAAGAATTCATAGAAGATTCAAATATTATTCATAGATAGACTTGATCATAAACCCACAATTCATCGGTCTCAACAAACACACCGCAAAAAGAAGATTACATCGAATAGATCTCCACGAGAGAGGGGGAGAACATTGTATTGGGATCCAAAAAGAGAGAAGAAGCCATCTAGCTACTAGCTATGGACCCATAGGTCTGAAGAAAACTACTCACACTTCATCGGAGGGGCTTGGATGATGATGTAGAAGCCCTCCGTGATCGATGCCCCCTCCGGCGGAGCTCCGGAACAGGCCCCAAAATGGGATCTCGTGGATACAGAAAGTTGCGGCGGTGGAATTAGGTTTTTGGCTCCGTCCCCGATCATTTGGGGGTACGTGGATATATATAGGAGGAAGAAGTACGTCGGTGGAGCTTCGAGGGGCCCACGAGGCAGGGGGCGCGCCCGAGGGGGGGCGCGCGCCCCTACCCTCGTGACCACCTCATGGCTTTCTTGACGGAGGGTCCAAGTCTCCTGGATCTTATCTGATGACAAAATCACATTTCTGAAGGTTTCATTCCGTTTGGACTCCGTTTAATATTCCTTTTCTTCGAAACCCTAAAACAGGCAAAAAACAACAATTCTGGGATGGGCCTCCGGTTAATAGGTTAGTCCCAAAAATAATATAAAAGTGGATAATAAAGCCCAACAATGTCTAAAACAGTAGATAATATAGCATGGAGCAATCAAAAATTATAGATACGTTGGAGACGTATCAAGCATCCCCAAGCTTAATTCCTGCTCGTCCTTGAGTAGGTAAATGCTAAAAACAGAATTTTTGATGCGAAGTGCTACTTGGCATAATTTCAATGTAAATCTTCTTAATTGTGGTATGAATATTCAGATTCGAAAGATTCAAGACAAAAGTTCATATTGATATAAAAATAATAATACTTCAAGCATACTAACAAAGCAATTTTGTCTTCTCAAAATATCATGGCCAAAGAAAGCTATCCCTACAAAATCATATAGTCTAGCTATGCTCTATCTTCACCACACAAAGTATTTAAATCATGCACAACCCCGATGACAAGCCAAGCAATTGTTTCATACTTTTGACATTTTCAAAACTTTTTCAATCTTCACGCAATACATGAGCATGAGCCATGGATATAGCACTATAGGTGGAATAGAATGGTGGTTGTGGAGAAGACAAAAAGGGAGAAGATAGTCTCACATCAACTAGGCGTATCAACGGGCTATGGAGATGCCCATCAATAGATATCAATGTGAGTGAGTAGGGATTGCCATGCAACGGATGCACTAGAGCTATAAGTATATGAAAGCTCAAAAGGAACTAAGTGGGTGTGCATCCAACTTGCTTGCTCACGAAGACCTAGGGCATTTTGAGGAAGCCCGTCATTGGAATATACAAGCCATGTTCTATAATGAAAAATTCCCACTAGTATATGAAAGTGACATAATGAGAGACTCTCTATCATGAAGATCATGGTGCTACTTTGAAGCACAAATGTTGTAAAAGGATAGTAACATTGTCCCTTCTCTCCTTTTCTCTCATTTTTTTATTTGGGCCTTTCTCTTCTCTTTTTTTATGGCCTCTTTTTTTCGTCCGGAGTCTCATCCCGACTTGTGGGGGAATCATAGTCTCCATCATCCTTTCCTCACTGGGACAATGCTCTAATAATGATGATCATCACACTTATATTTACTTACAACTCATGAATTACAACTTGATTCTTAGAACAAAATATGACTCTATATGAATGCCTCCGGCGGTGTACCGGGATATGCAATGAATCAAGAATGACATGTATGAAAGAATTATGAACGGTGGCTTTTGTCACAAATACTATGTCAACTACATGATCATGCTAGCAATATGACAATGATGGAGCGTGTCATAATGAAAGGAACGGTGAAAGTTGCATGGAAATATATCTCGGAATGGCTATGGAAATGCCATGATAGGTAGGTATGGTGGCTGTTTTGAGGAAGGTATTTGGTGGGTGTATGATACCGGCGAAAAGTGCGCAGTATTAGAGAGGCTAGCAATGGTGGAAGGAAGGAAAGTGCATATAATCCATGGACTCAACATTAGTCGTAAAGAACTCATATACTTATTGCAAAAATCTAGAAGTTATCAAAGCAAAGTATTACGCGCATGCTCCTAGGGGGATAGATTGGTAGGAAAAGACCATCGCTCATCCCTGACCGCCACTCATAAGGAAGACAATCAATAAATAAATCATGCACCGACTTCATCACATAACGGTTCACCATACGTGCATGCTACGGGAATCACAAACTTTAACACAAGCATTTCTCAAATTCACAACTACTCAACTAGCATGACTCTAATATCACCATCCTCATATCTCAAAACAATTATCAAGCATCAATTTCTTCTTAGTATTCAACACACTCATACGAAAGTTTTATTATTAATCTTGCATACCAAGCATATTAGGATTTTAAGAAAATTACCATGATATTAAGACTCTCAAAATAATCTAAGTGAAGCATGAGAGATCAATAGTTTCTATAAAACAAATCCACCACCGTGCTCTAAAAGATATAAGTGAAGCACATAGAGCAAAACTATAAAGCTCAAAAGATATAAGTGAAGTACATAGAGTATTCTATCAAATTCCAAATCATGTATGGCTCTCTCAAAAGGTGTGTACAGCAAGGATTATTGTGGTAAACTAATAAGCAAATACTCAAACCATAGAAGACGCTCCAAGAAAAACACATATCATGTGGTGAATAAAAATATAGCTCCAAGTAAAGTTACCGATAGAATTAGACGAAAGAGGGGATGCCTTCCGGGACATCCCCAAGCTTTGGATTTTAGGTGTCCTTAGATTATCTTGGGGGTGCCATGGGCATCCCCAAGCTTAGGCTCATTCCACTCCTTGTTCCATAATCCATCAAATCTTTACCCAAAACTTGAAAACTTCACAACACAAAACTTAAAGTAGAAAACTTGTGAGCTCCGTTAGCGAAAGAAAACAAAAGACCACTTCAAGGTACTGTAATGAAATCATTCTTTATTTATATGGGTGTTATACCTACTGTATTCCAACTTCTCTATGGTTTATAAACTATTTTACTAGCCATAGATTCATCAAAATAAGCAAACAACACACGAAAAACAGAATCTGTCAAAAACAGAACAGTCTGTAGTAATCTGTAGCTAGCGCAAGATATGGAACCCAAAAAATTCTAAAATAAGTTGCTGGACGTGAGGAATTTATATATTAATCATCTTCAAAAATAATTAACTAAATATAACTTTCCAAATAAAAATGACAGCAGTTCTCGTGAGCGCTAAAGTTTCTGTTTTTTACAGCAAGTTCAACAAGACTTTCCCCAAGTCTTCCCAACGGTTCTACTTGGTACAAACACTAATTAAACACAAAAAACACAACCAAAACAGAGGCTAGATAATTTATTTATTACTAAACAGTATCAAAAAGAAAGGAATAAAAATAAAATTGGGTTGCCTCCCAACAAGCGCTATCGTTTAACGCCCCTAGCTAGGCATTTGATAATTTTAATGATGCTCACATGAAAGACAAGAATTGGAGCACAAAGAGAGCATCATAAAACATGTGATAAACACATCTAAGTCTAACATACTTCCTATGCATAGGCATCTTATGGGCAAACAAATTATCATGGCAAGCAAAAACTAGCATATGCATGGAAGAGGAAAGAAACAATAGTAATCTCAACATAACGAGAGGTAATTTAGTAACATGAAAATTTCTACCACCATATTTTCCTTTCTCATAATAATTACATGTAGGATCATAAGAAAATTCAACAAAATAGCTATCACATAAAATATTTTCAACACGATCCACATGCATGCAAAGTTGACACTCTTCCAAAATAGTGGGATTAACATTAACTAAAGTCATGACCTCTCCAAACCCACTTTTATCAAAAATTTCATAAGATTGAACATTCTCCAAATATGTGGGATCTAAAGTTGACACTCTTCCAAACCCACTTTCAATAATATTGCAAACACTATTATCAATCTCATATTCATCATGGGGCTTAAATAAATTTTCAAGATTGTAAGAAGAATCACCCCAATCAAGATCATTGCAACAAGTAGAGGTCATAGCAAAACTAGCATCCCCAAGCTTAGGGTTTTGCATATTATTAGCACAATTTATATCAATAGAATTTATACTATCATTATTACAATCATGCTTTTTATTCAAAGATCCATCGGGAATCAATCGATAAGGTACTTCATCACAATTTTCAGATTCACGAATTTCAAGCAAAACTTCATAAAGATAATCTAGTGCACAAGACTCACATCATTATAATTGGATCTCTTAAAAAGATTAGCAAGCGGATGAGGATCCTTAGATGTTTAGGTTCTCTATTTAGTAATAAATAAACAACTATTCCAACCAAACGAGCAAACAAGCCAAGTAAGACATCAAAGCAAATGGAAAGACGAGCAGAAGAAGGGCAAATAAAACGGCAAGGGTGAAGTGGGGGAGAGGAAAACGAGAGGCAAATGCCAAATAATGTAATGCGGGAGATAGGGATTGTGATGGGTACTTGGTATATTGACTTTTGCGTAGACTCCCCGACAACGGCGCCAGAAATCCTTCTTGCTACCTCTTGAGCACTGCGTTGGTTTTCCCCGAAGAGGAAGGGATGATGCAGGAAATTAGCGTAATTATTTCCCTAAGTTTTTGAGAACCAAGGAATCAATCCAGTAGGAGGCTACGCGCGAGTCCCTCGTACCTGCACAAAACAAATAAATCCTCGCAACCAACGCGATAAGGGGTTGTCAATCCCTACACGGCCACTTACGAGAGTGAGATCTGATAGATATGATAAGATAATATTTTTGGTATTTTTATGATAAAGATGCAAAGTAAAATAAAAGGCAATGAAAATAACTAAGTGTGGAAGATTAATATGATGGAAGATAGACCCGGGGGCCATAGGTTTCACTAGTGGCTTCTCTCAAGAGCATAAGTATTTTTCGGTGGGTGAACAAATTATTATTGAGCAATTGATAGAATTTAGCATAGTTATGAGAATATCTAGGTATGACCTGTATATAGGCATCACGTCCGAGACAAGTAGACCGACTCCTGCCTGCATCTACTACTATTACTCCACACGTCGACCGCTATCCAGCATGCAGCTAGAGTATTAAGTTCATAAGAACAGAGTAATGCTTTAAGCAAGATGACATGATGTAGAGGGGTAAATTCATGCAATATGATAAAAAACATCTTGTTATCCTCGATGGAAAAAGTACCATATGTGCCTTTCTGCCCCTACTGTCACTGGGAAAGGACACCGCAAGATTGAACCCAAAGCTAAGCTCTTCTCCCATTCTAGAAAGATCAATCTAGTAGGGCAAACCAAACTAATAATTCGAAGAGACTTGCAAAGATAACCAATCATACATAAAAGAACTCAGAGAAGATTCAAATATTGTTCGTAGATAAACTTGATCATAAACCCACAATTCATCGGTCTCAACAAACATACCGCAAAAGAAGATTACATCGAATAGATCTCCACGAGAGAGGGCGAGAACATTGTATTGAGATCCAAAAAGAGAGAAGAAGCCATCTAGCTAATAACTATGGACCTGAATGTCTGAGGTAAACTACTCACACATCATCGAAGAGGCTATGGTGTTGATGTAGAAGCCCTCCATGATCGACGCCCCCTCCGACGGAGCTCCGGAACAGGCCCCAAGATGGGATCTCGTTGATACAGAAAGTTACGGCGATGGAATTAGGGTTTTGGCTCCGTATTTGATCGTTTCGGGGTACATAGGTATATATAGGAGGAGGGAGTATGTCGGTGGAGCAACAGGGGGCCCACGAGGGTGGAGGGCGCGCATGGGGGGGGGGGGGGTAGGCGCGCCCCCTACCTCGTGGCCTCCTCTCTTGTTTCTTGACGTAGGGTCCAAGTCTCCCGGGTTTTGTTCGTTGAGAAAATCACGTCCCCGAAGGTTTCATTCCGTTTGGACTCTGTTTGATATTCCTTTTCTTCGAAACCCTAAAATAGGCAAAAAAACAGCAATTCTGGGTTGGGCCTCCGGTTAGTAGGTTAGTCCCAAAAATAATATAAAGTGGATAATAAAGCCCAATAATGTCCAAAACAGTAGATAATATAGCATGTAGCAATCAAAAATTATAGATACGTTGGAGACGTATCAAGCCTCGCAGTGTGCAATATAGCTACGAGATCTTGTCGTCTGTTGGAATTTCACTTTCGTACAGTTGGCCTTGTTCTTTGAACAATTCACCTACAAGAAGATAGATTTGTGTGGCACATGCGTAAATAGGACTTCAACATGTGATGTGATCACATATATATAATGTACCTAATACTTCGGATCAGACCAGTGTTTAACGAGTCCGCTCCAGTCTTCATCCGATATATTTTCCACTGGAGATGTTTGGAAAAGTTCACTGTTAGCCTTGCCTTCAAAGTGAGTTTTCCTCAAGTTATACCGATACTATCACAGAGCAGACTTGGAAACATGGGTGCAAGCTTGTCTGGTTGCATCATCTTGGCTATCCAACTTGAACCTCATCTGTTGAAAATTATGTGAGTCTCATTATCAGCAACCTAGAAAGTATGGGAGAGAGCAAGACGATATTACTAGTTTCCATACATAACTATACTTAGAGATAAATGGTCGAGGAAGGTGTTGAACTGGGTTTCATCTTTGTCATTCCTGTACTGAATCCATGTTGGGAGGATACATACATGACCCCTAACGGCACCCGCTGCCTCTGATACTAACTTGGCTGACTCTGTAGCATCACGTGGCCTTTTTAAACCTGCCTCAAGATGGATCTCCATTCTTCCTCTAGATTTAGTTAACCTATCGAGCATTATCCCTGATGTTTGTTTCCTCTTGCGCCTAGGTGCTAGTCCAACAACAAACATAGGAAGTGTTAGTGTACATCAAACTGTGAGACTACATATAAAGAAGCATGCAACTGTAACTTGACTCCAGCAACTACCTTCTTGCTGTTGAAGCTCCCAAGGTTCATCTGATCTTGCCAACTCGTCTTGTGTCAAGAGTTCTTGGGAAGTAGTGTCAGGTGGCAAGGGAGCTTGGGATCATGCTGCTAGCTCAGTTGACGCACGAGTAACTCGTGCAACTGGTAGTACTGTGGAAGGTGTTGCAAGAACTAGTGTTGTCTCTGCTTGTTTGGTGGCAGCTATTTGTTTCTGTTTGGCTTTTTCTGCAGCTCGTGTAGCATGGGATACCCTGTTTGTAGAATTTTCCGCTGGACTTTGACCTTCTATTGCACCATTAGTACCAGCAGAATCTGCAGGATTCTTCTGGTTCCGTTCCCTGCCATTTTGTGTTTCTTCCTCTTTCTCTGTGCCGTGTTAAGTCAAGCCGACAAGAAAAACAAATAACAATTTAGTTCTTCAGAACAAATTGATGCGATACAGACAAACTGAACTTTCATGTTAGAAAACCACATGATAGGAGGATGTAATATGTACGAAAAATAGGATGGAAGAGATAGCCAGAACTATGATGTGTAAACTAAGAAGAAGACATTTCACTAAATTAGAAGCGATGAAATGAAGGTAGACACCATATGAAAGATGCTACAAATATCGCCCTACCAAGTAAATAGTGTCTCATCATAAATGGCGTTTAAACAAATGTGAAGCAGTACAAGAAATAAATAATATGCACGATGCAAACAACATCACACTACCAAGTTAGAGGCCTCTCGTCATTAGTGCCATTGCATATTCACAGCTTATGATGTGTAAACTAAGGAGAAGGCATTTCAACAAATTAGAAGCAATGAAAGCTAGACACCATATGAAAGATGCAAGGAATATCACTCTACCAAGTTAAAATTGTCTTGTCATAAGTGCCATTTCAACAAATTAGTAGTACAAGCTAGAAAAGAAGGCGAGATGTAACCTATATCACACTCCGAAGTCAAACGTGTCTTATGATAAGTGATTGTTGCAGGTTACACAACAGTAGTAATTTGATGTAAGAACATGGTGTGATAGACAGATATTGTATGTTCTAGAAACAGGAACATGTGTCTTATTCAAGTATAATGTGTAAAGTAAGCAGATGCGAATTCAACAAAATTAGAAGCAATACAAGCTAGACATCACACATAACATGCAACCACATATAACAGTGCCAAGTTAGAGGGAGCACCGGTGATGCTGCACTAGGGGAGATGTGCTCATCATAAACATAGCTTTGTTGAGTGTCTATGCATGTGTTGTCTTGGAAATCATCTTGGGGGTGTGGAGGAGTAGAAACTATAGAGGCCCTCCGTTCGGAAGGAGCACCTTTATCCGCTGCCTTGCTAACTTCCTTCCGCTTTATTGATTTTGAATTGTCAAGTAAAACCGACAAGAAAAAGCAATAAAATTCTCTCTTCAGAACTCATTCATGCATGATACTGACAACCACTACTTTGATGTAAGGCAAACACATGATACCAGGATGGAATATGTACGAAAACAGGACAGCATGGCATGTTCACAACTGTTTGTGTAAACTAAGCAGAAACCATTCCAGCAAATAAGAAGCAATGCAAGCTAGACACCACATGAAAGATGCAACCAATATGACTCTGCCAAGTTAAAAGCGTCCCATCGTAAATGGAATTTCAACAAATTAGAAGCAGCGCATGCTATAAATCATATGAAAGATGCAACTAATATCGCACTGCATATACTAAAGGTGTCTCGTCATGTTGATTGATGCGGGATACAAAAAAACAATAGTTTTATGTAAGGACATGCTTAATAGACAGATGTACTATGTACTAAATACAGGAAGGCATGTCACATTAACAGGTATAATGTATAAGCTAAGCAGACTAGCACATGCAGTTTAACCAGATTGGAAGAATTACAATCTGGACACCATATGCAACATGCAACCACATATCACGCTGCCAAGTTAGAGCAAGCACCTGCGATGCTAGTGTAGGGGAAATGCTGTAATCAACTACAGAGCTACGTTCACTATCTTCATCTAGGATTTCTGTTTCTTGAGAATCATGTCGGGAGGTAGACGTTGCATTCTTTAAATGAGGAGTAGTCCCCTTGCCTGCCTGCCTCGTCATAAGTGATTGATGAGGGATACACAAGAACATTAGTTTGATGTAAGAACATGGTTAATACACAGATGTACTAGTATGTACCAAAAATAGAAAGGCATGTCATATTCAAAGGTATAATGTGTAAGCTAAGCAGATGCAATTCAACCAAATTGGAAGCAATACAAGCTAGACATCCGGCTGGAGTGGTGAGCATGATCATCTAGGACCTGAGAGCCTGGTGGGAGGCGGGCTGCTTCGCCACCATCGCAGCTTTTTAGTTGGCTTCCAGGTGATGCATATCTTTGCTGGGCTTGTCACCGGCTCGGCCAGTGCCCTGACTAGCTATTTGTTTTCTGGTGCTCACAGGATGGTGGTTCATGTAAAAAAATATTTCCTTATCTTACCGACTTCGGCCTTTCGAATACAAGCTAGACACCATATGGAACATGCAACCACATATGACACCGCGAAGTTAAAGCAAGCACCTGGGATGGTGGTTCATTGTGAGCGAGGTCATCAACTCCAGAGCTACGTTTACCGTCTCCATCTGCTGACACTGCACCCATTATAGCACTGAAACGTGTCTTGCCTACCCGCACACCAAACTGGAGTGACTTCTCTCTTTTCTTGTTGGCTTCTCTCATGGCAGCAGAGTCTGAAATACCCTTGCATAAAAACACAACAGTGGGAGTAAGGGTGAAGTGTGTGCAGAACTAGTGCACTGTAAAAGTAGCAGATAGCAGCTGGCTGAAAAATAAATGACAGGAGACATATGATAGCTCTACAACATTGCATGGCAAACAAAATTAGATTCTACTATGTATGATTTTGTAATATATGAGCACAGGAAATGCAGGTACTCCTCCAGCACACCACCACATGTGGTCATATCTAAGATAACAGTCGACTAAAAATAAATAGGTCAGTCGATTTTTTAATGAACCGTCCGATCTATAAGGAACGGGCAGATGGCCTTCGTCTACCTCCCGCCAGTCACTGTTGACGATCTTTCTCGAACCGCCAGCGACCACTGGCCCAGACCCCTGCCTCCGCCGCCCCACCCTCCCATCGACCTCACACCACCGCCTTGCTTGGCAGTGCCCCCAGGCCATCCCTTTAATCCCGACCGACCTCCAGGGCGCCAGTAGCTCTAGGCCGCACACGCCCCTAAGATAAACACCAAGGCGCTGCTTCCCCGGCGTACTAGCACCTGTTACGCCGGGGAATGCTTCCGTTAATTGGGAATCAAGTGGCCAGAAATTGAAATTCAGGGGGGCGACGGACCTCTAGCTAAGGTGAAATAGTATATGAGGAGAAACCTTGTGCATCATGAGTTACTAGGAACATCTAGTATCAAGAAGAAGCACTCAACTAGTGTCTTCTGTGGGATGAATACCGTGCAAGCACAGACGTAAGATTTGCACGAATAAGGGAAGAGGAGTACCTTTTTCGGTTGCCAGTGTGGTCACCTCCACAAGTCGCGCCGATTTTCTTCTTTTACCGGGGAAACCGATGTTCTGGAGGGTGCAGGCTTGGACGAACCCATGGCCAAATTGTTGACTGTGTTGCCATGGCTGTATGTCAGCGGAGGGGAAGCAAATCCGAGGCGGCGAAGGATGGCGTAGCAGGAACAGCTCCGGTGCGGTGGAGGGTGGCAAAGTTGCAGCGGGAGGGGTGAGGCGCAGGACGGCGTGGTTGAACTGGCTCGGGTACGGACGGCTCGGCCTCGGCTTCAACTACTAGCCATGGAGGGCGTTGCGATTGAGGTTGCGGTGGACGACGACGTCGGGGTATCGGCTCCGGCGTGAGGGAGGAGGGCGGCGGTTGATGGGTGGGATGGGGTGGCGGACGGAGGACGCCGGGGTTTCGTGGCTGGTGGAGAGGTAGTTTTGGCGCCCACGGAGTACGAATGGGGAATCAGACGGGTGGGGGGGAACCATGTTTCGGTCTAGGACGCGCTTGTTTTTTTCTTTTTTGAACAGAAATGGGATGCGCTCGTTTGAAATTTGGGGAAAGTACAAACTTTGCCCCCTCTTAAATTTCGGACCTACTGCGGGTCGGGGGTAGGATGGTAATCCCAGGTGTCCCAAATAGTGGGCGGGAGCGATTTCGGCCGCGCGCATGTTTGCTTAGGCGGCCATTGTGTATGAATGTTTTTCGGATGCGGTTGCGTGGCGTCTAGATGAAGCTACAAACCTACCCTGGTTTAGACCTTTGGACGTCGGGCTGGTAGGTTTCACGAGTCGGAGTTATTAGAAAAGTAATTTCCTTGTACTACCAAACATTGGTCTCACGCAATTTCGAGCGAGTAGAGGCTCTTTTGGCGCTTCATTCGAAATTTTGAAACACAAGCATTCACGTTTAGAGTACTCTTGAACTATGAGGATTGACCTAAATATACAACATTATATTTGACCTTGTATGTTTGAAAACCTCATTAAATTATCCGCTTCTTTTTGAAATTTTGACACTTGAAAATCCTATAACTACGATTATTTTGGAATGGAGGAGCTAAATTTGAATCTATTTTGTACACGACTACATATGCTATTATGTACAAAATAAGAGCAAAGATTGGTGCACCCATAATTTAGGTATGGTTTACAAATGCCATGATATCAAATTCAAATAATTGAATGGACTTCATGTTGAATTCGATTTTTTTAAACCACCTTAAGTTGAATTCAAATGTATGCTAGTTCATAGGTAGTAGCTATTTATAATGTCCATTGTGTAACTTTCGTATGTATAATGTGCTTTACACACACAACATGAACTATACTCACGCTTATATTCGATTGCTAAAGGATGCATTGTCTGGAGTTCAAAATACTAACTATGTGGATCAATTGTGTCGAATAATAACATAGACATGCTCAAATTCGATAGAATCTAGATGTCTGATGGATCAATGACCGCTCCTTACGCGAATTGCAAATATCATGATCCCATCCTAATATTTGGATACAATTTATATCTTTAATCAATGTGTAGAGCAGTCTTTTACGTGTAGTTTCACTCTCCATCGGTGGTCTCTCACACATGCTCACACACTCTCTCCCGAGGTGTCTTTCTCGCACACATGCTCTAGATATAACCCTCCCTCCCTCTCGTAACCATTTACAACTGTTTTCTCTAACCTTTATCACAAGCACTCTTCCTCTCGCAAACATACACACGCACAATCCTCATCGACCCTTTCTATATACATGGACCTGCCTACGTGTCCCATGTACGCACATTATCTTTACGCCTATCTCTCATGCATTGTCTCACACCTCTTCCTAATCGACGAGTATGATTCTAGCAGAGCATTCTGTAGGATGCCCCTTAAAGTTAGGTTGGATGAATAGTAATATCAGAGATAAAGGGGTTACCTTAGTCTGAGAACCTAGGGTTACAAATCCTAGCCGGCTTTGTCAGTGGACATAGAGTCCTTCACAATTCTGCTATCTTTGTCTTGTACGACTAGTCATCCATGTGTCTTCCTAAATGCATCACGGGCCGACCAATGTGGCGCATGACGGAACAGAACGAAGGGTCTCACCTCGACCCACCGGACCTCACGTGGTGACACACCCTCTTCCCCCACGTCTCATTATCTTCTGACACCCACACATACGAACACAAACATCACACACACAGAAAATTTCTCCTGGTGCCTCTATTCCCTCCCCCCTTGCATATACACACTCAAGGGAATGGAATCTCTTGTCGTGACGTCATATTCGTCTCTCTCTCTAGACCACTCTCATTTCTCGTGCTATCTCTCCCATGCCCCCCGTCGGCCCCTCTATCCATGCCTCTCTCGAATATGTAATACACACACATACCTCTCTAGGCCCCGGCAAATGCATCAACTACACATTCACACATGTTACATCACGTACCCCATTGATCTAAAAAGCCCTCTCTTCACGTTTATTTCGCATAAAACATTCCTTTTGAATAAAGTGTGGCCAAAAAATTATTTTACAGTTTCTACATATATACAACATTACAAAGTTATATGGAGGAGTACGAACGCTAACTTGCATTGCATGGTGCCCACAATGATATTTATTCCGCACTGTGAATTTGTATATTTTTATACTATATACAAAGTTAGTCATAATAAAGAGATACGAAGAGCATCTCTCTCTCCATCGCATACCCCCCTGTACGCCCCTTTCACGTATGCACACAAAACCATCTCCAGGTCCTCTAAAAGTAAGCCCCCAGAAAATTCACGCATGTTTCATCTTTCTCTCGCGATATATGCAATGACGATCATTGTATTTGAAGCGAAAGCACGATACGTACATTGGACTTTAGAATCCACTCATTACAGTCACCATTTACGTTTAGTGGTTATTATGCAGTCACGGGCTCACCGTACAACTCTGTATTTGCTCATGACATGAGTAGTTGACCAGTTAAACGCTCCACGTGGCACCTCTTGTGTTGCATCACATTATCTCACTACCATCGTGCCCACCTGTCGACTTGTATCTACTCTACATCTACACTCTTATAAAATACATAAAATACACTCTTATAAAAAACAGAGTTGGTGATGATGGTGTGCCTGCCATCCTGCAATATAGGCCGTCCGATTTATATCTGACGGATAGGAAAGAAACTATGGCAATTTTGCAAAAAGGTACCCACACACCTCTCCACATTTGCAAATAAGGCCTTCCCTCGTTCATCCTTTTCTCTCACAAGATAAACAAGTCATACAAATGCATCTTGATGTTAAATGCAACGCACGGGCATCTTGCTAGTAAGAATGAAAACAAACGACAAAAAAAATATTTGGACGGTGGTTCGAAGTCATGACCGCGGGCACAACGGACAAGGTGGCCTGGTATTGGTATGCCGAGCCGTCTGTTTTAACACACATGCACCCACGCACGCACGCATGCACACGTACACACGCACGCATGCACACGAACTGCATCCACGACACGACGGCCTGGTGGTGTGGTGATTATACACACACGCACGCATGCACACGAACTGCATCCACGCAACACTCACACAAACACATGCACCCACGCATGCACGCAACACTCACACATACACACGCAGCCACGCACGCACGCACGCAACACTCACACGCACACACGCACGCATGCATGCACACACCAGTACACCACACGACCAACACACACTCTCACGCTCAAGTGCTCAACCTACACGTGCATGCGCACACATCAGGCCCTGACAGACACATACACAACCAGGTGATTCCCGCGCATGGGTTGGAGCCTTGTCGCGCCTGCGTAAATTTGTGTTTATCTGACCTTTTGCCTATGCGAACTGACAGGTGGGACCCACAATGAACATGGTCAATTTAACTAGTCAACATGGCGCCACGTAGACTATTTGGCCGGTCAACAGAGTGCAATCCGATGCTGAGCTGTGAGCAAGTGACCGTATAATCACCGCAAAATGTATATAGTGATCGTAATCAGCTTATTCTGAAGTCCGGTGACCGTATTACGCTTTTCTCTCTGTAGGCCCTCCAAAACTACATCTCTACACGTTCTCGCATGTTACATCTAACAACTATGCAATACAGCACTACTACTACTACACTCTAACACAATAAATCATATGTGTTTTTAGTTTAATCGGGTTTGTATCGATGGATCGCGCGAAACAGCAAAACTATAGTACTATACAGTACAAGTGTCAGTTCACCGGGCCATCGTGTCGTCTACTCCTCCGTCGTAAGAGTGAAGCGCTCGCTTTCATAAATCTTCTAGTCCCTTTCGCCAACATGTGGGACATCAAGCTACCGGGTCCACGTGCCATACCGGAATACAGTGCAGAGCAGCCGGGGTGAAGCACCCCAGTCATGGCGCCGACGTAGTAATGAGCAATGAGGCGTCAAATCACAAAGCTGCACCTTTCCCGCAGTTAAGTTGGAGGGACGAAGCAACCATCATTTCACTCGTTGCTGAATCCGCTTCTCCCTCATCTTCTTCAACTTAACCACGGGTTGCTTCTGCCGTTGTTCTGCCTCATGTGGGACGCGGATCGGCTTGGTAAAGCATTGACACGTGGGACCGCATGTTAGCAAACCGCCAGGACAACGTCCTCTGAAAATAAGAAACCCCCCCGCCATCCGCGTGGCAAAATCACCTCCTTTTTACTAATCTTGATTCTATAATTTTTTAGATCAATATAATTGAGATTTGTATAGATAGCACACAGGAGCAAAACCAAGTGGTACGGTTAAGGGCATCCACAATGTGTAGCCAAATGTGAAAATAGCTTTTGGCATCGTGGGAACCATTGTGGACGGTGTTGCCAAAGCCAAAAAGATGGAACCGAAGCTCCCTGATTGATTGATTGAAGGAATAGAAAAATGCAACGTCTCTCCTCTTTCTCCCATGCTTGGACGCATGTAGTACAGTATAGAGCACAGAGTCTACTCCCCTGTCCCTTCTATCACAAAGCAGTGAGGCGTCAAATCACAAAAGCACGGACGAAGCAACCATCATTTCACTCTTCGCTGACTCCGCTTCTCCATCGTCTTCTTCGAGAAGCCATCTCACCGCATTAGTTATAGTAGTACTAGTAAAGGACTTCCTGGATGCAAATAAGGCGGTTGTCTCGGCTTGCAGGCGACACTTGCGAACGACTTACCATGGTCTCCCTCCATGGTGTTCTCCGTCGAACGCACTTCGCCAAACCACCAAAAAAATATCGTCGACGTCACCGCAATGTGGAAGGAAGTCAAATATAGTTACTACCTCCATTTTTTGTACACAAGGCCAGTATATCAAAATTACAATTTGCAAAGGGCCACTAACACTAATCAAGGCAAAATTGATGGGGTTAGCAACCAAGGACATTAATATCCCCTGCATGCATGCGGAAGTGAGAAGGTTGGTTTGCATGGCGCTGCATTAATCAAGCGATGAGGAGTGAGATGGTTAGCTCTTTGGTCTTTGGAGAAAAAAATACGCATTAATTGACACGTGAAACGAGGATTTGTATCGATTAAATCCCGTGAAGGAAAACCCAGCCTTTCTTTTTTAACACTAGTACTCCTAGTACGTACGTACTTATCCTGTTTGGGTCTAGGCCTTGCATTGCCAAACTTCGCCACACTTTTTTAACACTAGTACTCCTAGTACGTACACTCTTCCAGTCCACTATGGAGATGATTGGTTAATTTTATATCACTGAATAATATTAAATATTATGAGTGCAGACGCTCCACCACGAGGTTCCTTGCTCCTTCTCGGTCGTCCGGAATCTATGTTCTTCCACTCTATTTATTTTACGTGAGCTTTGTTCATCCTTTTGCCAACACGCGAGACATCTAGCATCAAGGTGCACATGTTATGCAAGGATAGTTCCATCTATATGAAGAACACGTGGGACTGGAACTAGAGACGAACATGTACCCAGGAGTGGACGTACGAACCTGAGTAATGTAGCACAGTAAGTGAAGTAGAAAGGCACAAATGGTATGAACATGTGTGGCATATAGGGTGTGTTTGGTTGCGTTCTCGTCTCAGCATAGTTGTTCCCTCTTCATGCATGCTCAACTCAACACCCCTCTTCATGCATGCTTCTAGTGTATTTGTGCTAAACTAGTGTGGACTCATGCACCCTCCATACACTCTACCAAACACCCAAAAGTAGGTCGAGAAGGGAACTCTTGGGCGGCATTTGTCTCTTACTACGTACTACCACTAAATGTTGTACGTGCAATGCACGATGATGTTATGGAGTATGTGCCTAAGTACTCTACTACTATATTAGTTGGAGGCACGTATTAACTTTTATATTTGTTTACGTGTATGCCCTGAGACCTTCCAACTAGACGTGTCTTTGTCTCCAGGTCGCACTTTGCATCGTTCATACCACTAAGTACTACTACGTGTGGTCCCCGACCCAGAAGTGGAAGAAGTGGAGACGCTCTACCAGGCTGTTTTTTTACGTTGGGCTCTACCATGCTGTTCATGTCCCACTCCTTTCGCTGACGTGTGGGACATCCAGCACGTGCCGTGTTTGGCACCCTTTGTCGTAACAGTTGAAACGCTAGCATTCATCAGAAATAAAAAATAATTATAAATCAGCAGTGATACTATTTTTTTGCGAACCAATTAGCAGTGATACTATACCACGCGGTTTCCTTGCTCCTTGATATCGGAAAGAATACTTCCATTCGCCAACATGTGGGATGTCGACCATCCTGGTCCACTTGCCATGCACGCAGAACTCCAAGGGAGTCACCCAGGTTGTCGCGCCGCAGTAACAATGACTAATGAGCCGTCAAATCACAGGCCTACTTCCCACTTTGAAGTTCCTTGGACGAAGGAACCATCATGACTTCGCTGAATTCCGCTTGTTGAAGAAAACTACTGTACCAGCAGTACTGCTAGCAACAGTAGTTACTCCAACAGAGGACTCCTTTCGTTCATAGGATAGGAATATGAAAATCATAGGAAGTGAGATGACATGCATCTCAATTCCTATAGAGAAAGAGATGCCATTTGATGCTTAGGATAGGAATTTTTCCATTTAGTCTAGGCCAATGTACTGGTAATTTGCTCTAAAAACTACAGTAGTAACTAGTAGTACTGGTACATGCTCGTACTCAGACACACACACACACACTAACTACTAGTACTACTACTTCTCACATGCTAGCCAGACGCTGTCGTTCTCCTTCCCGGCTTTGTCGGTGACACCCCACCGTGCTTGGATCTCCGCCGACCTCTCCGCAGCAGCGCGTGCATCCTTTTCTTTCTTGCGGCGGCGGGCCTCTCTTTTCTTGAGTGCTTTCTGAATTTTCCGCTCCCTCTGTGCGGCTTTGGCTGCCTCTTGCTCTACCGCCCATTCGGCCTTGGCATCTTCAAATTCCTCCCACATAGTTGTGAGGTCGCGAGCGGCGATGAACTCGGCATAGTGGGATGCCATCGCTTCCCTACCATTTTGTGTGCGGTCGTGGGCGGCGAGGAACTCGACGTGGCAGGATGCCATCGCTGCCTTACCGGTTAGTGTGCGGCGCGGTGGCATGAACGACGCTTGGTGAGAGCTCTGGGGTGGAGTGGCCGGACAACCGTATAGTGCATTGGTTTTCCAAGAGCTCAAGGACAGAAGACGAAGCAAATTTGGATTCCCCTTCAATCCTGGTCATTTATTACTGAGTAAAATGCATTGGCGATCATCAAACTTGTCTTGATAGCTCACTTTGATCATTGTATACGAGATATGGTGATTATACGGTCACTGGCTCAGCGTATAGCTCCGTATTTGTCTGGTTGACTGTAGGATCTAGAAGTAGATGTGTCTAGAGGGGGGGTGATTAGACACTTCATGCTAAAGTTGCAATTTTTAATCCTTTTCGGTTCAAGTGGAGTTTAGGCACAATTTCAATACACACAATACATATCAAGCAAGCATGCAAAGAGTATATGAGCAGCGGAATGTAAAGCATGCAACTTGCAAGAATGTAAAGGGAAGGATTTGGAGAGATCAAACGCAATTGGAGACACGGATGTTTTTCCCGTGGTTCGGATAGGTGGTGCTATCCTACATCCACGTTGATGGAGACTTCAACCCACGAAGGGTAACGGTTGCGCGAGTCCACACAGGGCTCCACCCCAAGGGTAAGTTGCGCGAGTCCACACAGGGCTCCACCCACGAAGGGTCCACGAAGAAGCAACCACCCACAAAGGGTCCACGAAGAAGCAACCTTGTCTATCCCACATGGCCATCGCCCACACAGGACTTGCCTCACTAGCGGTAGATCTTCACGAAGTAGGCGATCTCCTTGCCCTTACAAACTCCTTGGTTCAACTCCACAATCTTGTCGGAGGCTCCCAAGTGACACCTAGCCAACCTAGGATACACCACTCTCCAAGAAGTAACAAATGGTGTGTAGGTAATGAACTCCTTGCTCTTGTGCTTCAAATGATAGTCTCCCCAACACTCAACTCTCTCTCATAGGATTTGGATTTGGTGGAAAGAAGATTTGAGTGGAAAGCAACTTGGGAAGGCTAGAGATCAAGATTCATATGGTACGAATGGAATGTCTTGGTCTCAACACATGAGTAGGTGGTTCTCTCTCAGAACATATGAGTTGGAATGGTGTGTGTGTTCTGATAGCTCTCTCACTGAGTGAGAAGGAGGTGGAGGGGTATATATAGCCTCCACACAAAATCCAACCGTTACACACAGTTTTCCAATCTCGGTGGGACCGAATCAACAAACTCGGTCGGACCGAAAATGTAAACCTAGTGACCGTTAGAGATTTCGGTGGGACTGACTGGATCAACTCGGTGGGACCGATGTGCTAGGGTTAGGGTAAGTCCAAAACTCGGTTTGACCGATTACTCAAACTTGGTGGGACCGATTTGGGTAATAAGTGAAACTGAGATTTGGTCAAGCAAACTCGGTGGGACCGATTGCATATCTCGGTGGGACCGAGAATATTGCAATGGGTAACAGAGAGTTTGCAGCCCATCTCGGTGAGACCGAGATCCCATCGGTGAGACCGAACTGATTAGGGTTTGGCAGTGGCTTATGACAAGTGAAACTCGGTGGCGCCAGATAGGAAGAATCGGTAGGACCGAGTTTGGCTTAGGGTTTAGGTCATATGTGGATATGGGAAAGTAGTTGAGGGTTTTGAAGCATATCATTAAGACACATGAAGCAAGAGGCTCATTAAGCAACACCTCATCCCTCCTTGATAGTATTGGCTTTTCCTATGGACTCAATGTGATCTTGGATCACTAAAATGTAAAAGTGAAGAGTCTTGAGCTTGAAGCTTTAGCCAATCCATTGTCCTTAGCATTTTGAAGGAGTTCCCACAACCTTTAGTCCATGCCACTCCATTGTTGAACTTATCTGAAACATGCTAGATAGAAGTGTTAGTCCAACAAGAGATATGTTGTCATCAATTATCAAAACCACCTAGGGAGCACTTGTGCTTTCAATCTCCCCCTTTTTGGTAATTGATGGCAACATACATCAAAGCTTTAGATAAAGATATACAGAACAGCAAGTAAAGCTTTGGAAGAACATGTAGCAAGCATAGGCTCCCCCTACATGTATGCACTCATGTAAATATGAAATATAGAGGCATGTGAGAGCATAATCATGACAGAGTAGGCAATGTGTTACATGTATCTTGGCCATATACATCAGAGCAAAAGATTATTAAGGAAAATACCTTCATGCTCATGAGTCCTTCTTGCAAACAGTGTGTACATAAGCAAGAACTCCTCATACTCATGATTTTGATGCATATACTTACCTTGTGGTCTCGAGTTGGCTTAGGATGGAACGAACCTGCACAAACAAGGTTAGATAACACAGGTACGTCCACTAGCCAGAGCAAACAAAAGAAACCACAAGAATGCCAAGACTGGGATGACATGTAGAGAGTGAGTACAAGGTACCACATTGGATTCAACATGTCCCCAAGAATAAAGATATGCAATGAATTTGGCTGATTTCTTTTCCCTTAGGTGTCTTGCTCCCCCTGAATCTTACATGGGATATTGGGAGAAGATAGGAAATAGAAAATCAGAGCTGAATAGAACTTAATTCAAATGAGTTCATATGAACATGTCTTTCCCCCAAAAAGACATGTGGCATCTCTCCTCTTGAACATCAAGCATCTGGGATCCTTGAGTATTTTTCTCTCCCTGGAGATCTCTCTCTCCCCCTTAACAACATCTGGGATCCTTGAGACTTTCTCTCCCCCTTAATACTTTTTCTCTCTTGGTGTGATCTCTCTTTCCTACAAGCTTTGATGTGATCTCTCTCGCCCCCTTTGACATCAATTTCCAAGAAGGTTTTTCCTGGAATCCGTCGAATAGGTTTGGTCCTTGAGATTCAGCACAAAGCAGAGGATAAAATTGTGATGCTTGTGGAGGACAAGATTCATTGAGTGGAGCTGGATCAGAAGAAATGTAGAACAAGCGGCAAATTGTTTTTCTGATTGCAAAGTCGGTGGCACCGAGTGGCATATTTCGGTGGTACCGAAAAGATTCGGTTGAACCGAAAATTGCAAGTCGGTGAAACCGAGTTTACACAGAGAAAAACACTTGTCACCTCAGCTCACTAGTCAAGTAAGATCTCACAAAGATTTGCAATGAATTAGCTGAAAGATTTGCAAGAAATTTGATGCAGAAATATGCAGAACAAAAACAAACAGGAAAAAGTGAAAGTTTCTAGATGAAGTTTTTTTTTGTTTTTTTGTGTGAGAGAGAAGGAAACAAATATGCAAGGAACAAATGCAATAACTCAGAAAAGGACACAAGAGAACTTCATCTAGAATTGGGCGGTGACATAGTCACCTATGTTAGAGTATATTGACTTAGGAGTCAAGTGAGGACACTTGATCATAGGTCATACTCATCGTTTAAGCTCAAAATGGGGTTACCATTTTTCGTTTAAGCATCTTGATGTATTCACATCTTGTTGAGTTGCTTTGACTCATGTCTTGGAGTAAAGCTTCTCTAAGATGGAATGACATACCTTGGGTGGTGATGTGGTTCTTGCTCATGTAGTTGAACTTGTGTGGGTGCTCAGGGTTGATGTAGTTCATCAAGAGTTGGGAGCACCACTTGGAGTTTGAGTTCATCTACCTACATGGGTTAGTTCTTGCAAGGAAGAGCACTTGTGTATCCAAAAATGACAATCATGAAGCTTAACATAGAATTTGTCAAAGGATATGTTTGAATGGTTTTGTGCTTCCTTGTCTTCAACCACTATTGTGTAGAGTCTTGGTCTTGTAGAGATTGCTCAAGATGTGAGTGAGTCGCAATCTCATGGAATTAAATTCAACCAAGCACCTACATGGGTTAGAAAACATGCAAGGTGCAAATATATCCAAGACATAAGATAGTTATCATAAGAGATACATCATGGATTAGTTATAAGCTCATGTCTTGCATGTAGCCAATGGAGTTTCTACTCCAAGTTCGAAGCATTAATGATGTTCAATTCTCCTCTCAACCTGCAAAACACTTTCTCATCAAGCGGTTTAGTGAATATATCCGCTAATTGCTTATCGGTGCGAACATGCTTAAGATTGATGTCACCCTTAGCAACATGATCTCGAATGAAATGATGACGAACTTCAATATGCTTAGTTCGAGAATGTTGTACAGGATTATGACCAATTTTGATAGCACTTTCATTGTCACAAAGCAGTGGAACATGTTTCACATAAATCCCATAATCTTTAAGAGTTTGGGTCATCCAAAGTAATTGAGCACAACATGAACCAGCGGCAATGTATTCCGCTTCGGCGGTGGATAAGGATACCGAGTTTTGTTTCTTGGAAGACCAAGACACAAGAGATCTACCAAGAAATTGACAAGTACCCGAAGTGGACTTTCTATCAACCTTGTCTCCGGCATAATCTGCGTTGGAATAGCCAACAAGATCAAAAGAAGACCTCTTAGGATACCAAATGCCAAAATTTGGTGTATGGATTAAATATCTCACTATCCTTTTCACAGCCTTAAGATGACAATCTTTAGGAGCAGCTTGATATCATGCACACATGCACACACTTAGCATAATATCGGGACGTGAAGCACATAGATATAACAATGAACCAATCATAGAGCGATAAACCTTTTGATCAATAGGTTCACCATCTTTGGTCAAATCATTATGTCCACTAGTAGGCATGGGTGTAGACATACCTTTGCATTCTTGCATATTGAACTTCTTGAATAAGTCCTTGGTGTACTTTGTTTGAGAGACAAATGTACCTTCCTTAGTTTGCTTGATTTGCAACCCGAGAAAGAATTTGAGTTCACTCATCATAGACATCTCAAACTTCTCTGACATTAGCTTTCCAAACTTTTCACTAAAGAGAGGGTTAGTTGAACCAAATATGATGTCATCAACATAAATTTGGCATACAAATAGTTCTCCATTAACCCTTTTAGTAAAAAGAGTAGAATCAATTTTACCAATTTCAAAACCACTTGTAGTAAGGAACTTGGTCAAGCATTTATACCATGCTCTAGGAGCTTGTTTAAGACCATAAAGAGCTTTGTGAAGTTTGTAAACATGATTTGGTTTCTTAGGATTGACAAAGCCGGGAGGTTGTTTGACATAAACTTCCTCCTCTATTTCTCCATTTAGAAAAGCACTTTTAATGTCCATTTGGTACAAGGTGATATTATGGTGATTAGCATAGGCAAGTAAGATGCGAATGGACTCAAGTCTAGCAACGGGAGCATATGTCTCACCATAGTCCATACCTTCGACTTGTGTGTATCCTTGGGCAACGAGACGTGCTTTGTTGCGAACCACTTGTCCATCTTCATCTTGCTTATTGCGAAACACCCATTTGGTACCAATGATGTTGTGGTTGTTGTCGGGCTTCTCAACCAATGTCCAAACTTGGTTTCTCTCAAAATTATGTAGCTCTTCATGCATAGCGTTTATCCAATCCGGATCTTCCAATGCTTCTTCAACCTTCATTGGTTCAATGCTCGAGATGAATGAATAGTTTTCACAAAAGTTAGCTAAACGAGTTTTTGAGCGAGTGATTCTCCCGGTTTGTATATCATTGAGGATTTGCTCGACGGGATGATCTTTGGCAATTCTTGCTCGAACTCGTGAGAGCTTTTGCTTGGGTCTTTGTTGAGCATCTTCTTCATCTTGTTCTTCTTCTTGGCCTTCTTCATTGTTGACGTCGTCGTTCTCTTGTCGTGGTGGAGAAGGAGGTTGTTGATGTTCATCTTGACGTACTTCCTCGTCTTCTTCATCTTGGTGTGGCCCATTTGTGGATGCTTCCGTGTCGATTCTTGGTTCACCTTGTCGTGAAGTAGAAGCTTCCACTTGGACGGATGAAGCACTCTCCTTCACCTCTGTTGGACGAATTTTGCCAATAGACAAGTCTTGAATTGCTTCTGAGGGGTCTTTGTCTCCTACATCAATTGGCAATTGCTCTACTTGCGAGCCATTAGATTCATCAAACTTCACATCTACCGTCTCTTGAACCTTTCGGGTGAAATTGTTGTAGACACGGTAAGTGTGAGAGTTTGATCCATAACCAAGTAGAAAACCTTCATGAGATTTAGGAGCAAACTTTGAGCGACGATGCTTATCAAGAATGTAGCACTTTGAGCCGAATACTCGAAAGTATCCAACTTGAGGCTTGTTACCGGTGAGGAGCTCGTATGCCGTCTTGCTGAGTAGCTTGTGAAGATATAAGCGATTTGTTGCGTGACAAGCTGTTTCAACCGCTTCTGCCCAAAAGTGCTTTGGCGTCTTGTATTCATCAAGCATTGTTCTTGCCATTTCGATGAGCGTCCGGTTCTTCCTCTCAACAACTCCATTTTGTTGAGGTGTGTATGTAGCCGAGAACTCGTGTGAAATCCCTTCTTCGTCAAGAAAGGTGTCCACATTTGCGTTCTTGAACTCTGTTCCGTTGTCACTCCGAACCTTCTTGATCTTCACATCAAACTGATTTTGGGCTTTCCTAGTGAAGTTTCTGAAGATCTTCTGGACCTCCGACTTGTCATTAAGAAAGAACACCCACGTAAATCTTGAAAAATCATCAACTATAACTAGACCAAAAGAATTTCCACCGAGACTCTTGTAGGCATTGGGACCAAAAAGATCCATGTGAAGCAGCTCGAGTGGCCTCCTTGTGGTCATGATGTTCTTCACGGGATGTCTTCCTCCAACCTGTTTACCTGCTTGACAAGCACTGCAAAGTCTATCCTTATCAAATATGACATCGTTAACTCCAAGGATATGATTTCCTTTAATAAGCTTGTCAAGGTTTCTCATGCCAACGTGACCTAGTCGTCTATGCCACAACCAGCCTTTTGAGGATTTAGCAACAAAGCAAGTTTTAGGTTGTGCCTTTTTAGAGAAATCGACAATGTAAAGATCACCTCTACGCATACCCGTAAAGACCATTTTATGATTGTCTCGACGAAATACTTGGCAATCGACCTCAGTAAATAGGACGTTCAAACCGAAATCAGCAAGTCTAGATACTGAAAGTAAGTTATAGCCAAGAGATTCAACGAGCATGACATTTTGAATGGAACTATCATGTGAGATGGCCACCTTACCAAGGCCAACCACTTTACCCTTTGAATTATCACCAAAGGTGACATATTTTCGAGGGCCGTTGTTTTCAGCAAGCTCACGGAACATCTCTTCATCTCCGGTCATATGATCAGTGCATCCACTATCAAGAACCCATTCCTTTCCTCCTGATTCATATCCCCGAAGATTTGCCATAAGACCAAAATGTCTCATTGCATTACCAAGATCGGAGTCACTATCATCATCATCATAATATTCATGTTCATCATGATCTTGTGACTCATCATTTCCTAGAGAGGGTAATTCATTAGATAAATGATCAAAGTGGTTACTTTTATGAATTCTTATAGCTTTGAGTATGATATCATTAATGATTCCAACATCTCCTTTAGCATGCTTAAGATTGGCAAGTTCAAGAAGACATTTACCAAAACTAGGATCACTAGAGTTCATCTTACTCAAGGCAATAGATTTATGGAGAATTTCATCCAAAGTTTTCAAGGAGTGATTGGGAAACCGTTCCTCAAGAAATTTCCATATAGTATAGGCGCAATTTTGAGTAGGCAAACTAGCAATCAAATCTTTGGGCAATCCTCTAATGATGAGCTCAATAGTTCTAAGATTGCGAATCATGTCAATATCTTCGTCTAGGGTAGGATGCAAGGGATCAATATGGGGTGCACAAGGGCTAGCAATATACTTGTTCAAATGATATTGATTGAAGATTACAAGCATCTCATTTTTCCACTCATGAAAATACTTTCCATCAAGAATGGGCACTCTATGTCTAAGACTCCCTAGAGTAGACACATCCATCTTCCTCCAATGGTGATTAAACCAAGGCAATGGAGACCAATGCTCTGTTACCACTTGTAGGATCTAGAAGTAGATGTGTCTAGAGGGGGGGTGATTAGACACTTCGTGCTAAAGTTGCAATTTTTAATCCTTTTTGGTTCAAGTGGAGTTTAGGCACAATTTCAATACACACAATACATATCAAGCAAGCATGCAAAGAGTATATGAGCAGCGGAATGTAAAGCATGCAACTTGCAAGAATGTAAAGGGAAGGATTTGGAGAGATCAAATGCAATTGGAGACACGGATGTTTTTCCCGTGGTTCGGATAGGTGGTGCTATCCTACATCCACGTTGATGGAGACTTCAACCCACGAAGGGTAACGGTTGCGCGAGTCCACACAGGGCTCCACCCAAGGGCAACGGTTGCGCGAGTCCACGAAGGGCTCCACCCACGAAGGGTCCACGAAGAAGCAACCACCCACAAAGGGTCCACGAAGAAGCAACCTTGTCTATCCCATCATGGCCATCGCCCACGAAGGACTTGCCTCACTAGCGGTAGATCTTCACGAAGTAGGCGATCTCCTTGCCCTTACAAACTCCTTGGTTCAACTCCACAATCTTGTCGGAGGCTCCCAAGTGACACATAGCCAATCTAGGAGACACCACTCTCCAAGAAGTAACAAATGGTGTGTAGGTAATGAACTCCTTGCTCTTGTGCTTCAAATGATAGTCTCCCCAACACTCAACTCTCTCTCATAGGATTTGGATTTGGTGGAAAGAAGATTTGAGTGGAAAGCAACTTGGGAAGGCTAGAGATCAAGATTCATATGGTAGGAATGGAATGTCTTGGTCTCAACACATGAGTAGGTGGTTCTCTCTCAGAACATATGAGTTGGAATGGTGTGTGTGTTCTGATAGCTCTCTCACCGAATGAGAAAGAGGTGGAGGGGTATATATAGCCTCCACACAAAATCCAACCGTTACACAGTTTTCCAATCTCGGTGGGACCGAATCAATAAACTCGGTCGGACCGAAAATGTAAACCTAGTGACCGTTAGTGATTTCGATGGGACCGACTGGATCAACTCGGTGGGACCGATGTGCTAGGGTTAGGGTAAATCCAAAACTCGGTTTGACCGATTACTCAAACTCGGTGGGACCGATTTGGGTAATAAGTGAAACTGAGATTTGGTCAAGCAAACTCGGTGGGACCGATTGCATATCTCGGTGGGACCGAGAATATTGCAATGGGTAACAGAGAGTTTGCAAGCCCATCTCGGTGAGACCGAGATCCCATCGGTGAGACCGAACTGATTAGGGTTTGGTAGTGGCTTATGACAAGTGAAATTCGGTGGCGCCGGATAGGAAGAATCGGTAGGACCGAGTTTGGCTTAGAGTTTAGGTCATATGTGGAAATGGGAAAGTAGTTGAGGGTTTTGGAGCATATCACTAAGCACATGAAGCAAGAGGCTCATTAAGCAACACCTCATCCCTCCTTGATAGTATTGGCTTTTCCTATGGACTCAATGTGATCTTGGATCACTAAAATGTAAAAGTGAAGAGTCTTGAGCTTGAAGCTTTAGCCAATCCATTGTCCTTAGCATTTTGAAGGAGTTCCCACAACCTTTAGTCCATGCCACTCCATTGTTGAACTTATCTGAAACATGCTAGATAGAAGTGTTAGTCCAACAAGAGATATGTTGTCATCAATTATCAAAACCACCTAGGGAGCACTTGTGCTTTCATTGACCAGTCAAATAGTCCGCATGCGCCTCATCAGCTCGTGTTCTTTATCTATCTACGTGGGCCTACCTGTCACTAGAGAAAGAAATACTGTAAAAACCAAAATTATGCTAGAGTCTGGACCGCTTTCGGACCCGCTCTCACCGCCCTGGCCCCTCAAGACGCCAGCTGCCCGCCGCATGCATGCATAGCAAGTAGTACTCCTTATGTGGAGGAGAGAGAGGCATTGACAAAGTCAAGGAGTGGGCTCTGCAAGAGCCCGTCTCTACACCTGCTCCTAGGTATAAAAAATAATTCTAAAAAAAGGCATAAAAACAATTGTGTCTTAAAAAAAAGAAAGGTAAAAAACATTCGAGAGGAAATAGATAGAGAGAAAGTGAGAAAAAAGCTGTAACCTGGGCATTACATGAGGAAGGAGGGAGTGGTGCACATGCCAAGTTCACTGGGCTACCGTGTTTCACACTCCTCCGTCGTAACAGTGGAGACAATAGCTTTCATCAAAAATAAACAATGAATACTCGTTGCTCGTCCTATATATCGGAAAGAATACTTTCATTCGCCGACATGTGGGACGTCGACCATCCTGGTCCACCTGCCATGCACAAAATTATCCTGGTCTACCCCGGTCGTATCGCAGGCCCAACCTTTCCCACTGTAAGTTGTTCGGACGAAGGAACCATCATGCCTTCGTTGAATTCCGCTTCTTCAAGAAAACTTACTGTACCCACAATACTGCTACCACACGCGAAGACTGGACGGCACTGTACCATGTCATATCACTGAAACCCACTAGGGCAAACTAGCCCGCCTAGGTCATCTATTTTGGAACGGAGGGAGTACGTCTCTGCACTGCTATGATTTTGTGTTGCACATCATATCACTGAAACCCACTAGGCCAAACTAGCCCGCCTAGGTCATCGATCTCTAAGCCTACAATTTTAGGAGCTAGGGCTATTGGTCGATCGATGAGGGATAAGTATAAGCGTACCATGAGCTCATCAGCCCCAACATTTCTCTTTGGTGAGTGTTTTGCAAGTACATAGCTCGCACAGTAGCTAGCCTACTAACACCAAGAATCATCAAACAAGCCCCGCTGATATGATAAACAGTTCAAACTTACATCTAATCATGCCATATATTACATCAAAAGCTGGTGAGGATACATCTGTTTCCATAACTCGGAGAGGGTTCGCATGATTCATCGCATGATTCACTATCAAACAAAAGTAGCAAGATCCGCCCACACAATACAGTGCACTAGCCCTAAGATGGTTTGATAACACGCATCGTTCTAGTAATTAAGCATAGGGCAATGCAAACTACCCTGAAGGATTAGCCCGACCAACTATTTCTTGTCATCGATCTCTCGGGCAATGACCACAGCACGAACAGCGGCATGGGAATCGATTTCTGGGGCGATGTCCACAGGACTGACCGCGACATCGGAATCGATCTCTGGGGCGATGTCCACAGGATGGACAGCGACATCGGAATCGATCTCCGGGGCGATGCCAACAGGACGAGCCACGACATCGGAATCATCAAGGACATCCACCGGCACCTGCACAACCCTAACATATTAGCAAGCACATTGCAAATAATCAAAAACCACAACTATGGTAATAAGCCATTATTTTGTACCTTGTGCAGCTCACCGGGGGATCTCATCCCTCCGGGGGGCATCTCCTCGTCCTCGATGGGGGCCATCACCTTGCCAGGGGAATACTGCTTCTCAACGGTGACTATCTCCTCAAACTCGGTCTTGAGCCTCACATAGGTGGCAATCAGAGTTTTTGGGGTAGGCATGGTGGGGCCCTTGCCGTTCTTCCAACTTCCTTTGAGGAGTTCGTCCGCCAACGTCCTCAACTCTTTGGCCAATGCTTGTTTCTTGGAGTTCTTCGTCTCCATGGGTTGGCCCGCCAACATGGTCAACTCGTTGGTCGGTGCTCGCTTCCTGGAGATCGCTGTCTCCAGTGAGTTGTCCGCCGGCAACTCTTTGCCTAGTGCTCCAGGATCCATCAATGAACTGACAAACAAAAAGCAATCGAAAGGAAACCACAATCGCAATGAAAACGGGAAAAGAATAGTATGTGAGAATCGGTCGGTGCTTCGCAAAAAGAAGATTCTTGGAATGAAAATATAGCAGCATAACTGATTCGCCCACATTTCCTTCATCGGTACAGAAGAAAAATGGCAGAAGTGAGTAGCCTGGAGTGAGGTTTTCTTCAAGAAAGGGAAGAAAGGGCTTGAATGAGCGTTCCAGTGAAATGATGGTTGCTTCGTCCAGTCCAACTTGGAGGCCACCTTACCACTGCTGCTAAAGGTGTGGGTTTTGTGATATGACGGGTCATGACGGCCACACCGGGGTTACAGGTGAGTCTCGACTGTAGCACCTCGCTGTGATTTGGTGGATGGCACGCGGGCCCGGATGCTTTGAAATGTCCCGCATGTAGATAGAGCGGCTAGTCATATAGGAGTGCTCAATATTGTGCACCGCGACCAAGGTGGAGAGGAAAACAAGAGAACTACGTAATTAATGCATGAGTTTAAGGGTAGTTTTGTAAAGTACGAGATACATTCCTCCAATCGCAAAATGCATTGGTTCATGAGATTTGAGATTTGAGCCCTATAAGGCCTTCTTTGCTTCATAGGATAGGAATTTTATAGGAATGGGAAAATCATAGGAAGTGAGATGACATGCATGTCAATTCCCATAGAGAAAGAGATGTCATTTGGTGCATAGGATAGGATTTTTTCCATGAGTCTAGGCTAATGTTTTTTCCTCCAAAACGTGAAGGATTGATTCATATCCTACATAGGAATAGGAATTCATTCCTACAAACCAAAGGGCTTCAAAGGAATTTTTCCTTTGCAAATCCTATCCTATAGAATTCCTACAAAAATCCTACAAACCAAAGGAGGCCTAAACCGGAAGGGAGGGAGTACTGCACACGGTGTAGTCTAGTCACTTGTTGAAATCTCTAGAAAGGCAAATACTCCTTTCCGGTTTACAGGGCTATACTACTCCCTCCGTCTAGGTGTTTAAGTCATCTTAGGCTAGCCATAGTGGGAGTAACTTAGCTAGTAACATAGCGCACTCCAAGAATTTTTTGCTTATGTGGCAAGTAATTAATGAGAGGTGGTAACATAATATGTTACTGTAACATAGCGCTTTTCAAGATAAGATGAGTCTACAAGCTAATAAATGAAGCCATCTAAAATACTACTATTATGTTGCTTTGCATTATGAAGGTAGTAATTTAGGCTAGTGTCATATGCATGACACTAGTCTAAGTTACTCCCCACTATGAGGCTGGTCATAGTGGGGAGTAACTTATACTAGTGTCATGTATATGACACTAGTCTAAGTTACTACCTTCATAATGCAAAGTAACATACTAGTAGTGTTATAGATGATTTCATTTATTATCTTATAGACTCATCTTGTCTTGGGAACCGCTATGTTACAGTAACATATTATGTTACTACTTCGCATTAACTACTGGCCACGTAAGCAAAATTTTCTTGGAGTACGCTATGTTACTAGCTAAGTTACTCCCACCATGACTAGCCTGACCAGCCTTACGAAAACCAAATAGTCCCAAAACACTTAGGTGCGGTGCATTAACTTCTACCTTGTTTCTTGTTTCTTGACATACTATCAACCAATAAGAGATGAGAGGTGTGCATGCTTTTAATGACTTGCAATGGCTAGTTCATTGCATGCAATGCTATTAATTAGCAAATAAACATTGGTGACCCCAGGAGGAAACGGTGCTAAGCGCGTGGACCTATGCAGAATGAGTATGAACCAATGGATAATGGAGTTTAATTGTTAAACAATAGCAATTTTGTCTCATGCAAGAGCCTGGCTAGTACTCCAAGGAACCGCACCACACGAGCGTTCGCAACTACCACGTTCGGGTTGCGCTTGGCTCTTCGCATCTTCGAGAAGACGAACAATAATGATTACTCCTACTTCTACAGTATCGAATGCACTACTGCATGTCCGTCCACCTCGTGCGGGAGGGATAGCGAAAGCTTCAACTTACTGCTCATGCCTTTGCGTCCATGACAGGTGGGCCCAACAGGTGGTTGGCCCTCCTGTCATGCAGCCAAAGGCAGGTGCAGTTAAGGCACCGGAGCTCAGTCCGCGAGGGAGAGGGCATTGTAGTAATGAAATTTCTCGGTCTTGTACGAGTTGATGAAGATAGGGGTTGCTTGCTTGCTAGGGTTGCTCACTACATATATATAGGCCGGAGCCTCCGCGCTTGCTTGCTAGGGTTGCTCTATTCACAAACTCTCATCCTCTCTAGATTTAAACAAGATAGGGGTAGTAACACCGTCTTTCTCCCTTCAAAAAACACTGGCTTTCTATCCAGTGGCGGAGCTAGCACAGGATCATTGAGAGGGGCAATGGCAAAATATGGCTTTATGAAGGGGTAAAAGTCCCTATTTTTCTCAATCTATGCCATCTTAAAAAAAATTCTTCACAAAAGCTACCAGGTTTGGGGGGCCACAGCCCCCTCAGCCATACACATAGCTCCGCCTGTGTGTACATCGGACTTGGTAGAAACAGGAAGGAAAGGGGGTGAAAGTAGTACAGACTGGTCATCCAACCGGTCTCTTGGTTGAAAAGGGAAATATAGGGGTAACGCTGTACACAGTGGTATAACCAGGACTAGATTTGCTATCCACACATAGGAGTAGGTGGCTAGAGTGAACAAAATGGGAACAAACCAGATATGTTTCTTGGATGTTTGTTTCTCGGGGCAACAAACTATGAACCACCACTTTATGCCCTTGTTTACGTACATGGTGCTGGACTGCTGGTGCACCCACTGTTATAAGCCATGACAAGTTTAGCCAAATGTTTTTGCCTGTAATTGTTTGAGACTCTGACTGTTTCCTTTGTGCCTTTTTGTGCAAACAGGGATATCCAATTCACCTGGTTGTTGTTGTGACCTTTTGCTGCACTGCACAAAACTCTTCTTAAAAGAAGTGACTTTTGTGTTGTTTAACTGGAATGTCAGAATGGAACAGTTGGTTCATTTTGGTGGAACTGCACAAAGGGAGATCTGTGTTCCAATCCTCATCATCCATATTGGCGCCATAACCTTCCTTTAGGTAAGAATGATATTTAATGCATGTGTTCATCTCTATTTTCCGACTGCCATGAGAAAATAATGCTGTTTTTACTAGTACACTTGTACTCCCTCACTAACTGAACCAATTCTGAATTAGAAGGCCAATCATGTACTTGGTTTCACCAACTGGTGAGGAGAAAGAGAAACAGAGCATGAAGAGGAAGAAGAAGAAGAAGAATAAACAGTGCCAAGGCGATCTTGCTGAAGCCAGAGGCCTCAGTCGAGGCCATTCAAGGGCTCCGGCAATGACTACCTTACATGTGAGACGATCCTCCAGGGAGCCCTTCCACTTCTGCTGTCTCACTTAATTAATTAGGAGTACTTAAGTACCACTAATTTATTACTGCCTAATTTTCCTATTGGAGTTAAACAAATCTTTAGTAGGACCCTATGCTGAATCATGTACGTGTGTATGTTTGTCTATGGAGGTGAATCATGTGGTGGAGCAGGGAGGGAATATTATTAGTGTCATGACATAATAGTGCTATTGTTTTGCATGTCAATTTATTGCCATTGGTGCAATGAGGCAATGTTTTGCGTATTGTCCATCATGAATTTGATGCTACTGGTTGAGTAATATGCTAATGTCTTCCTATCCTTTCTCACTAAGCTAATGAAGGTTTCACCTTGTTCATACTTGTGCAAATAGGGATCATTTTGTGCCAATCATACATTAAATGGAACTACACAAGACAATACAATGAACTGTATCCCAGCCAGTGCTTTAACTCTACTGGAAGTTCTTGATAATCTTTCGATATAATCTCAGCACTGGTAAACAAGAATGATTTCAACCATACATTTGAAGTGCACAAAAATGTATAATATTGTGTGATTCCAGTGAGTGCTTTATCATCTCTTATGGGACTACATGAATAAGCTTTTTTTTCTTAGGTTGGTACGGGCCTAAGGCCTTCATCCATATTAGTTTGTTGTCATCTCTATTTGTATCGTGCTACTGTCATGAGAAACTCCTTTATCTTTGCAAGTTAAAGTTTTGCAACCTATGATAAATGGCAATGCTTTGAGTGTTGAGTTGAGCTAATTGGCACTGATTAAATAAACTAATACCTCTCTTTAAGCAAGACTACTATGTTGCTAACTTTACCCATTAAGATAATGAGGGTGCTTCTATTTGTTAGTGTATGTCTCATAAACTAGTCCCACTATATTACAGTAATCTCACTCTCTCAATATATGTGCCAACAGGGATGCTCGATTTTGGTGGAACTGCACAAAAACTTTGGGTGCTTCATTGCCTCGACAGCTTCCGTCCTTTCCTGTCAGTTGCTAAACTCCGCATGCTTTCTTCCTTTGCTGTCAGTCGCTTGGCTTATCTCGGCTTCCAGTCAAAGGAAATAGTAATTGATATGCTACCTCACACAGGTTGGTACTGGTCTTTATCCTGATTATTGTGCCTGTCATATGTATTGGTAATTTGGTATTGTGCTACTGTTTGCCGATTTCATAAATGAGTAATTTGGAGCCTGAACTCGCAGGCAAATCATTACATCGGGTGATTTCAGTAGAACTGCACAAAATGATCAGATGGACAGGTACTTATGCTGCTGCTATGTACTCCAAAGTTCACTCAGACAAGCATCGATGTTGACAAGAAGTGCCTATATTCATTCGAGTATCAACCGGCGTCAACCAATTGTCAAACTCCAAGTGTTAGGAGAGTGAATGCCGAAAATATTGCTTGGTGCATAGCCCAGAAAAACGCAGTCCAGTATTTGGTCCCAACTTGTGCCTTTTGGTTATCGGCACATATGGTAGCGAACTATATGGCATGGAGTCTAAAGATTCCAGACAAGTTGGTTGACGCGTATATTCATCTGGCACTTAATCAATCTGCACGCCAAGGATGCTCCATTTCAGTTGAACTGCATAAAAAATTTGGGTGGTTCATTTTCTCAACCGCCTCCTTTCTTGTCTTCAATGTAGAATTTTGGTGAGATACAGGACCAAGATGACCCAGTAAACTGGTTGGATGAAAGTAGTGGCCAAGTTTCTCAAACCTCCCTGGGCACGAGGCCACTATTTGAGGATAAACCTACAAGCAAAGTTCAGATTGTCTGTGCTGCTTCTTATGTACTCGAAAGTTTACTCGTACAAGAACTAATTTTAGCAAGAAGTACCTCCGATTGAACACCATTTACCAGTCTGTACCCTAGGTAATTAAAGTTCGTCCATGGATCATATTGGCTGTGATCTCAATCATTTGGATGCATAAACATACTGAACATGCGTATATCTGAATCTTTTTGTAAATTATGTATGAATATTGTCGTGTGATCTATCAATCATTTGGATGCATAGATATGCTGAGCTTGTGTATATATGAATCTTTTGAGTTGTTGATTGTGAATGTTGGCTATGGATATGAACGTGTCCTGTGAACCTGAGTTTGATATGAATGTTTACCTTTTCTGTTGTATTTGTGTGTGAACTTGTTAGTATGCCTACTGTGGGGTATAAAACGCAGGTCTCTTATAAAAGTAATGCCGTGTCCAATTTATGTTTTCCCTTCTAACCACCGCGGTTGTGCTGCCGCGCACCCGAACCAGTGAAGTTTCCCACTCCTCTCCATCTGCGACTCCACTACAGCTTAATAAATAGTAACATCTTCGGTTTTAGCCCGGTTTTCCATAGATTAACTAGGCAATTCTCTTCTTCTTAATTAATCGATGAGGCAATTCTTTTGCCTCCGTTTCGAAAAAAAATTAGTAACGTCTAACTGAGCCAGTTAGTTAGATGCGTACACTTGGTGTAGTAGGATCTTTATTTAGTTTGATGCATACACTTGTTCTTTTTTGGTAGCCCTTTTGTAATGATGGCTAATGTTTGGTTTGGAAGAGAGAGCTGCGTCTTCACTCTTCTGGCCTGCTTACTGCTTCTGTTGCACCCCCAGCCCTGGTTGCTGCTGCTGCTGTTTTCAATGTACAATCAATAGTATATTTCGTCTGTTGGTTGAATAAATGTGTTGTTAGAACGACAAACACAATGTTTTGGAAGTCGTTGCACGGTTCGATCCTTTAGTGCCCCGTACCGTACGTAGCGCATACTATTTATCATACGGAACACATTTTTTTTGGAACTCGGAACACATTTTCCACTTGTTGATAACATGCAGCCCACTGATGAAGGCCCAATAGAGAAGCCCATAATTAACTGGAAGGGAGGCTCTCACATGAATCCGGCCCAGGTACATGATCATGGTCCCCTAAACATAAATAAATAAATAAATAAAGCTAAATGCTCATGCACCAGTTCTTTGAGAAAATAGGTAGCCTAGTATTTCTTTTTGAAGAATACCCAAGCTAGGCCTATTTGTTTTCTCCGAATTACTGGGATGCAAATCTTTCAAGATGAGGAGGGATGCATTCCGGCCTAGCTTAGGAGTATGGTCAATGTCTGTTAAAAGTAATATCAAAAGGGGTTGAAAATTCCAAAAAAATTATAGCAAATAGGATATAAGTTTCTTTTTTGTTTTTGTTCTTCACTGATATCTTATACGTATTTCATTGGATTTAACATGACATAGTACTAATTTATTTTAAATTTGTTTTAGTATGGCTATTAATTTTTTGATTAAGAATATTTCGTTCCCCAGCAAAAATTTGCGAATTTTCAAAAATTCCCACATATTTAGTTAATTTTTTGACCCTGGTATTGACGAGAAAATGGCTAGCAATTCTAAAAATGGAAAACGGACTGCAATAAATTCCATATGAATTAGAAAATGAGTAAAAATTATAAAAATAATAGCAAATGGGTTGTACACACCACAGATTTCGAGGATGACTTGTTTACGCAAGGCTTTGTCAGTGAACACACGATTCTAGCAGCAGTTAGTGTTGGATGTCCATCCAACGACCGACGTGCTTCTTCAATCTCTGATCTTCCTGCTCTAGCTGCATAAACTAGCATCGGTGGGACTGCCTGCTCCCTCCTCTTGTGGCCTGCTGTGATGCCGCGCAGGCTTCCCCGGCCCACCCTACTCCCTCCGCTGGCCTGGCCGCACGCAATCAATTGCCTCCTTATTACACGAAAAAAATGATTCCTCCCACTGACATCTAGGGCGCACCGGTTGGGAGGCTGACCTGTGGGCCTACTAAGTTGACGTGTACGCAGGTCTTGTCAACTTAGTCAACAAACGATTCTAGCAGCAGTAACCGTTGGATTTGAATTGAACGGTCCTGCTGCTTCTTCAATCGCTGCTCTTCTTGCACCAGCCGCCCAAACCAGCGCCGGGGAGGCCGCCTGGCGCCTGCTCCTGCCTCTAGTGGCCGGTTGTGCTGCCGATGAGGCCTCATCGCCCCCTACTACTCCCACCGCTAGCCAGGCCCTGCGGCGACGGCAGCCTCACACCGCAGCCGAACCAGTGAACCCTCGTACTCCTCTCCGCGTGGGCATCCACTGCCGCGTCTTCCCTAGCTCTGTGTCGTCCCCTTCCTAGGCCTCACCGTCGTCCACCGCCTTGGTGCTCTTGGCGCGGCCTGGTCAACATGGTCAATGACATTCCATCGGAAGAGTACTGTACGTGGAGAGGCTGACAGCTGGGTCCACGGCCACAGCCCAGTTTTTTGTGATTTGCCAAGTAAGTCGCTTTGTCAGGCCTGTTGGGCTGCAAATCTTTCAAGATGAGGAGAGCTTTCATTCGGTTGGCTGAGAAAATGGCCCATCAGTAATGAGAAATGGGTTGTAGATTTTTAAAACACATCAAACCGGCAATTAGTTTCAAATATCTTTTCTTCATTTCGAGATTTGAAATTACATTAATTTTTATGCATGGAGAATTTGTTGGATTTTATATTGATATACATTTATTTATAAAATCAGTTTGAATGTGAGTCGAAATTTCGGGATTAAAAACAGTTCGGACCGCACCGAAATATGCAAAATTTCGTATTATTTTTTAATCGTGGCCACAATATGGGCTGTAATGCTAACAAAAAGAATATGGGCTCCAAAAAAACATTAATAATTAGCAAATGGGCTGTAAATTATTAGAAATAATGGTAGATGGGCTGTATGCTGTTTTCCACAGATTTGAGGCTTTCCTAAAAAAGGTTGACGCACAAGCAGTGACTGTTGGATGGCCATCCAACGGCCGTCGTGCTTCTTCAATCTCTGCTCTTCCTGCTCCAGCCGCTCAAACAGGCACCGGCGGGACTGCCTGCTCCCTCCTCCCCGCGGCCGGCTCTGCTGCCGCGCAGGCCTCACCGCCCCACCGTACTCCCATCGCTGGCCTAGCCATCCCTCTACTCATCCACACCTGCTGTTATTCTCCGGCGACGGTAGAAGAACTAGTAAACCCTCATACAGTCGTACTCCCCTCCGCATGGGAAACAACTGCCGAGTCTTCCCTGCCTCCGTGTCGTTCCCTTCCTAGGCCTCATCGTCGTCCACCGCCCTGGTGCTCTCGGCGCAGCCTGGTCAACGTGGTCAACGACCGACATGCATCTGAAGTGGACTATACGTGGAGAGGCCGACAGCTGGGTCCACGGCGGCATGCAAGGAAATGCCTCCTTATTACGCGCAAAATAATGATTCCTTCACCTCACATCAGGGACCCACCGAAAGGGCCTCTGTATTTTGCGAAAAAAAACGTTACCGCCGCTGACAGCTCGGACCCACCAGCTATATCTTCGCACGCAAGGAAGTGCCTCCTTATTACGCTAAAAAATGGTTACCCACCTGCTAGCTGGGACCCACCTTGGTGGGAGGCTGACTTGTGGGCCTACTAAGTTGACGGGGACGGAGGGCTTTGTCAACTTAGTCAATATGCACGATTCTAGCTCCAGTGACCGTACGATGTCCATCCAACGGCCGTAGTGCTTCTTCAACCTCTGGTCTTCTTGCTCCAGCCGCCCAAACCAGCGCCGGTCGTGCCTCGTGCTCCTGCCTCCCATGGCCGGCTGCGATGCGGCGGAGGCCTCACCGCCCCCTACTACTCCCACCGCTGGCCAGGCCATCCCTCTACTCACCCACACCCCCTGTTATTCTGCGGCAACGACAGCCTCACACCGCAGTGAACCCTCGTACTCCTCTATGCGTGGGCATCCACTGTCTCGTCTTCCCTGGCTCCGCGTCGTCCCCTTCCTAGGCCTCGCCGTCGTCCACCGCCCTGCTGCTCTTGGCGCGGCGTGGTCAACGTGGTCAAGGAACGGCTTCCATCGGACGTGGACCGTACGTGGAGAGGCTGACAGCAGGGTCCACGGCCGCAGCAAGGAAGTGCCTCCTTATTACGTGCAAAATAATTATTCCTCCACCTGATAGCGGGACCCACCGGACGGGCCACCATATTTCGCCCCCCTGACTGCCGGGACCCACCAGCTACATCTTCGCAGGCAAGGAAGTGCCTGACAGTCGGGACCCACCTGGTCGAAGCATACGTAGCGTTGTCATTCTGGTCGCGAACGTGTACATGCATACTGGTCGATGTAGAGGCGCGCACGTGTCGTAGTAGAGGCACGCACGTGTCGTAGTAGAGGCGCGCACGTAGCATGTACACGTATGTACAGCGGCCAGGGTGCAAGAAAGAAAATACAGCCACATATGTGTACATACGGGCGGGGTCTCGAACGCCTACTCGCGCATATGTACGGCCAGGGCTCGTGTACATTGCTGGGTCGGAACAGAGAAACAGCGTCATTGTCGTGTTCATGGGGAGGCAACGGAATGCGTCGTGTTCATGGGGAGGCAACAGAATGCGTCTTGTTCATCGGGAGGGCTTGGACGGAACAGGCGATGGAAACGAGGCCTGGCATACCGCAGAACGGAGGAAACGGCCTTGTGTTCGACCGGCCACGTTTGAAACGGGATCCTGTTCATCGGGAGGGGTCTGGCATACCGCAAAACGGAGGAAACGGACCTCCTACGGTCAAAACGGGAGTCCTGTTGATCGGGAGGGGTGTGGCGTACCGCAAAACGGAGGAAACGGACTTGTGTTGGAGCGCTATAGTCGAAACGGGGGTCCTGTTCATCGGGAGGGGTGTGGCGTACCGCAAAACGGGACTCCACGGGATACTGTTCATCTCCACCGTCGACCCCCTCCAGCCTCCACGAGCTACTGTTCATCCACCGTCGACCTCCTCCAGCCTCCACCTGCGACTGTTCATCCACGGGCTCCTGTTCATCCAGCCTCCACCGCGCGCTACTCCACCGGCTACTGTTCAACCAGCCCTCTCCACGGGCTCCTGTTCAACCACCCCTCCACGGGCTACTATTCATCCTGCCCTCCACCGTCTATTGTTCATCCTACCCTCCATGGGGTGGTCCTGTTCATCCAGCCCTCCACGGGGTCTTGTTCATCCAGCCCCAATCGGCTCGATCGATCGGGGTCCTGTTCATCCAGAGGCAACACCACGGGGTCCTGTTCATCCACCCCCACCGGGAACTGTTCATCCAACCCCCCCCCCCTGCAATGCTCACTGTTCATCCATAGGCAGCATCGATCGGCTTCAGTTAGCAGCAGTAATGAAGGAATCACTCGATCGGGTTCAGTTAACAGCCATCGATCGATCGCTCGGATTCAATAACGCGTAGCCTGTAGTGCAATCGCTCGGGTTCAGTTAGCCCAATGCCTCGCTCGGGTTCAGTTAAAGCCAACGCCTCGCACACACGCGCGTACGTGTATGAGAGAAATGCGCATCGCTCGGCCCCCGACCTCCCACCGTAACCGGGAACTCCTCGAAATTTTCCTCGCCCTCGCTTCTACCACGGTTTTTTCCGTCATGGACAGCCCAAAGAATGTCATGCAGCTGCGTCTCCGGCCCGCCCAGGACGAAAAGCCCATTTTCTGTCATGATTTTTTGTCATAGAAGTAGGAGCCCACCACATATATGATGATACCGGATTTTGTCACAATTATCGTCATAGAAGTGTCATATGTATGACAGAATTTTTTTTCGTTCGGCCCAAAATGTCACGGATGTGTCTTTTTTTTGTAGTGACATGAGCGTGAGCCATGGACATAGCACTATATGTGGAATAGAATGGTGGTTGTGGAGAAGAAAAAAAGGGAGAAGATAGTCTCACATCAACTAGGCGTATCAACGGGCTATGGAGATGCCCCTCAATTGATATCAATGTGAGTGAGTAGGGATTGCCATGCAATGGATGCACTAGAGCTATAAGTGTATGAAAGCTCAACAAAAGAAACTAGTGGGTGTGCATCCAACTTGCTTGCTCACGAAGACCTAGGGCATTTTGAGGAAGCCCATCATTGGAATATACAAGCCAAGTTCCATAATGTAAAATTCCCACTAGTATATGATAGTGACAACATAGGAGACTCTCTATCATGAAGATCATGGTACTACTTTGAAGCACAAGTGTGGAAAAAGGATAGTAGCATTGTCCCTTCTCTCTTTTTCTCTCATTTTTTATTTATTTGGGCATTTTCTCTTTTTTATGGCCTCCCTTTTTTTTGTCCGGAGTCTCATCCCGACTTATGGGGGAATCATAGTCTCCATCATCCTTTCCTCACTTGGGACAATGCTCTAAAAATGATGATCATCACACTTTTATTTACTTACAACTCAACAATTACAACTCAATACTTAGAACAAAATATGACTCTATGTGAATGCCTCCAGCGGTGTACCGGGATATGCAATGAATCAAGAGTGACATGTATGAAAGAATTATGAACAGTGGCTTTGCCACAAATACGATGTCAACTACATGACCATGCAAAGCAATATGACAATGATGGAGCATGTCATAATAATCGGAACGGTGGTAAGTTGCATGGCAATATATCTCGGAATGGCTATGGAAATGCCATGATAGGTAGGTATGGTGGCTGTTTTGAGGAAGGTATATGGTGGGTGTATGATACCGGCGAAAAGTGCGAGGTATTAGAGAGGCTAGCAATGGTGGAGGAAGAAAAGTGCGTATAATCCATGGACTCAACATTAGTCATAAAGAACTCATATACTTATTACAAAAGTTGTTGAACGTTTTACCTGGTGCAATACCAGATAAGTATGACCCGTGAAATCTTTCGGGTTCACACAGATTAGGGAAGTCATTGGTTCAACCCATCGGGGCATCTAGGAATATATACCACAAACTTCGGAGTAAATAATACAAGACCAAAAGTAGAGTATGGTTATCAAAGCAGAGGATACAAATTACCAAAGGCATTATATACCCATGGAAAGGCTCACAAGGTTAATGAATATGAAGGACAGTGTCGGACAAAATCCAACAAAGGACTTGGCGGTCCCTAAGGGATTTGATGTGAGCATCGGTACTCAACCAGAGGAAGAAAGAATGCAAGGAGATCAGATTATAGAAACAACTGACTAACTCAAAGCTCAAATGCAAAGGAATTATGAATTCCAAGACAAGGGATCAGAAGCAATGCTCTGATTAGGGATGGATAAGTTGAATAGCCTTAGGGGTACAATCGATGGCAATTTGGTTGGTCGGGATCCAGCTCATGTTTAAAATGGCGTCTGAGCCGGGGGGATGAATTCTAGGATCTGGTTGAGGATTATGAGAATTTGCAACATATTGAATCAACAGACTCAAAATGATAATGACAAGGGATGCCATTAACATTACGAGACATATGGGATTAACCATAGTGCAAGCAAGCGAGAATTTTAAGAGCAATAGGCTGTTCAGGAATTTTGAAGATCGAATAGCATTTCAAAGAATTTTGTGAACCACATGATCAACAGGGGACGAGCAGATAATTGATAAGTGCAAGGAACTACAAGGCAGTAGGCACAAGTATTCTCGGAACAATAGAGAGAAATTCGGGGTATCCTGTAATAACAAGATCAACGAGGAATGATTGTATGAATGGCAAGTGTATGCAGTTATCAATAAGGATATAACGATGGTAGGGAATTTGCAAAGGCGGTGGGTACAAGTGTCTCAGGAGAACATCGTAGAGTAACCTCGAAATCTTCTGGTGCAGTAGACGATCATCGGTAATAAGGGGCTCTCCAGGAGGAAGTACTTACGAGAACCTAGAGTCGGAGTTAGTAAATTCATTTTAACCCGAATAGAAGAGAGATAAGAGTCCCAGAGTATAGGTCGAGGAATGAAAGATCCTAATACCACCCAATGGCGACGTGGGCTCGTAAGCCGCACAACCATGTTAGTGAAAGTTTTGCATTGACTAGACTCAACTTCGGCCAAAGAGTTTGGAAGGGGGATTCCTACAGGCAGTCGGCTCTGATACCAACCTATGACGCCCCTGCTACATCTTGAGCTTGCGTTGGTTTTCCCCGAAGAGGAAGGGATGATGCAGCAGAGTAGCGTAAGTATTTCCCTCAGTTTTTGAGAACCAAGGTATCAATCCAGTGGGAGGCCACGCACAAGTCCCTCATACCTACACAACACAAAGAGCTCAACGCAACCAACGCGATTAGGGGTTGTCAATCCCTTCACGGTCACTTACGGAAGTGAGATCCGATAGATAATATTTTTGGTATTTTTGATATAAAGATGCCAAGTGAAAAGTAAAAGGCGAAGTAAAAACAAAACAAGATTAAAGTGATGGAGATTGATATGATGAGAATAGACCCGGGGGCCATAGGTTTCACTAGTGGCTTCTCTCGAGAGCATAAGTTTTCTACGGTGGGTGAACAAATTGCTGTTGAGCAATTGACAGAATTGAGCATAATTATGAGAATATCTAGGCATGATCATGTATATAGGCATCACGTCTGTGACAAGTAGATCGAAACGATTCTGCATCTACTACTATTACTCCACTCATCGACCGCTATCCAGCATGCATCTAGAGTATTAAGTTAAAAACAGAGTAACGCTTTAAGCAAGATGACATGATGTAGAGAGATAAATTCATGCAATATGAAATAAACCCCATCTTGTTATCCTCGATGGCAACGATACAATACGTGTCTTGCTGCCCCTTCTGTCACTAGGAAAGAACACCGCAAGATCGAACCCAAAGCTAAGCACTTCTCCCATGGCAAGAACTACCAATCTAGTTGGCCAAACCAAACGGATAATTCGAAGAGACTTGCAAAGATAACCAATCATACATAAAAGAATTCAAAGAAGATTTAAATATTGTTCATAGATAGACTTGATCATAAACCCACAATTCATCAGTCTCAACAAACACATCGCAAAAGAAGAAGATTACATCAAATAGATCTCCACAAGAGAGGGGGAGAACATTGTATTGAGATCCAAAAAGAGAGAAGAATCCATCTAGCTACTAACTATGGACCCGAAGGTCTGAGGTAAACTACTCACACTTCATCGGAGAGGCTGGGATGATATAGAAGCCCTCCGTGATGACGGCCCTCTTCCGACGGAGCTCCGGAACAGGCCCCAAGATGGGATCTCGTGGATACAGAAAGTTGCGGTGGTGGAATTAGGTTTTTGGCTCCTGTTCTGATCGTTTGGGGGTACGTGGGTATATATAGGAGGAAGGAGTACGTCGGTGGAGCACCGAGGGGCCCACGAGGCAGGGGGCGCGCCCCTACCCTCGTGACCGCCTTCGGTACTTCTTGGAGTAGGTTCCAAGTCTCCTGGGTCTTATCCGAGAAGAAAATCACGTTCCCGAAGATTTTATTCCGTTTGGACTCCGTCTGATATTCTGTTTCTTCGAAACACCGAAATAGGCAAAAAAACAGCAATTCTGGGCTGGGCCTCCGGTTAATAGGTTAGTCCCAAAAATAATATAAAAGTGGAAAATAAAGCCCAATATAGTCCAAAACAGTAGATACTATAGCATGGAGCAATCAAAAATTATAGATACGTTGGAGACGTATCAGGCATCCCCAAGCTTAATTCCTGCTCGTCCTCGAGTAGGTAAATGATAAAAAGAGAATTTTTGATGCGGAGTGCTACTTGGCATAATTTCAATGCAAAATTTCTTAATTGTGGTATGGATATTCAGATTAGAAAGATTCAAGACAAAAGTTCATATTGACATAACGAATAATAACACTTCAAGCATACTAATAAAGTAATTATGTCTTCTCAAAATAACATGGCCAAAGAAAGTTATCCCTACAAAATCATATAGTCTGGCTATGCTCTATCTTCACCACACAAAGTATTTAAATCATGCACAACCCCGATGACAAGCCAAGCAATTGTTTCATACTCTAACTTTTTCAAAACTTTTTCAATCTTCACGCAATACATGAGCGTGAGCCATGGACATAGCACTATATGGAATAGAAGGGTGGTTGTGGAGAAGACAAAAAGAGGGGAAGATAGTCTCACATCAACTAGGCGTATCAACGGGCTATGAAGAGGCCCATCAATAGATATCAATGTGAGTGAGTAGGGATTGCCATGCAACAGATGCACTAGAGCTATAAGTATATGAAAGCTCATCAAAAGAAACTAAGTGGGTGTGCATCCAACTCGCTTGCTCACGAAGACCTAGGGCAATTTGAGGTAGCCCATCATTGGAATATACAAGCCAAGTTCTATAATGAAAAATTCCCACTAGTATATGAAAGTGACATAACGAGAGACTCTCTATCATGAAGATCATGGTGCTACTTTGAAGCACAAGTGTGGTAAAAGGATAGTAACATTGTCCCTTCTCTCTTTTTCTCTCATTTTTTTATTTGGGCCTTTTCTATTTTTTTATGGCCTCTTTTTTTTCGTTCGGAGTCTCATCCCGACTTATGGGGGAATCATAGTCTCCATCATCCTTTCCTCACTTGGGACAATGCTTTAGAAAATGATGATCATCACACCTTTATTTTTTCTTACAACTCAACAATTACAACTCGATACTTAGAACAAATATGACTCTATATGAATGCCTCCGGCGGTGTACCGGGATATGCAATGAATCAAGAGTGACATGTATGAAAGAATCATGAATGGTGGCTTTGCCACTAATAGGATGTCAACTACATGATCATGCTAGCAATGTGACAATGATGGAGCGTGTCATAATAAACGGAAAGGTGGAAAGTTGCATGGCAATATATCTTGGAATGGCTATGGAAATGCCATGATAGGTAGGTATGGTGGCTGTTTTGAGGAAGGTATATGGTGGGTGTATGATACCGGCGAAAGGTGCGCGGTATTAAGAGGCTAGCAATGGTGGAAGGATGGGAAAAAGTGCATATAATCCATGGACTCAACATTAGTCATAAAGAACTCATATACTTATTGCAAAAATCTAGAAGTTATCAAAGCAAAGTATTACGCGCATGCTCCTAGGGGGATAGATTGGTAGGAAAAGACCATCGCTCATCCCCGACCGCCACTCATAAGGAAGACAATCAATAAATAAATTATGCTCCGACTTCATCAGATAACGGTTCACCATACGTGCATGCTACGGGAATCACAAACTTTAACACAAGTATTTTTTAAATTCACAACTACTAAACTAGCATAACTCTAATATTATCACCTCCATATCTCAAAACAATTATCATGCTTCAATCTTCTCTTAGTATTCAACGCACCCAAAAGAAAATTTCACATATCTTGAACACCAAGCATATTTATATTAAGCAAATTACCATGTTATTAAGACTCTCAAAATAATTTAAGTGAGGCATGAGAGATCAATAGTTTCTTTAAAACAAACCACCACCATGATCTAAAAGATCTAAGTGAAGCACATAGAGAAAAATTATAACGCTCAAAAAATATAAGTGAAGTGCATAGAGCAAAACTACATAGCTCAAAAGATTTAAGTGAAGCACATAGAGTATTCTATCAAATTTCAATTCAAGTATGGCTCTCTCAAAAGGTGTGTACAGCAAGGATGATTGTATCATACTAACAAACAAAGACACAAATAATACAAGACGCTCCAAGCAAAACACATATCATGTTGGTGAATAAAAATATAGCTCCAAGTAAATTACCGATGGAAGTGGACGAAAGAGGGGATGCCTTCCAAGCTTTGACTTTTTGGTGTCCTTGGATTATATTGGGGGTGCCATGGGCATCCCCAAGCTTAGGCTCTTGCCACTCCTTGTTCCACGATCCATCAAAAGAATTCACCCAAAACTTGAAAACTTCACAACACAAAACTCAAAATAGAAAACTCGTGAGCTCCGTTAGCGAAAGAAAACAAAAGACCACTTCAAGGTACTGTAATGAACTCATTATTTATTTATATTGGTGTTAAAACTACTGTATTCCAACTTCTCTATGGATTATAAACCATTTTACTAGCCATAGATTCATCAAAATAAGCAAACAACACACGAAAAACAGAATCTGTCAAAAACAGAACAGTCTGTAGTAATCTGTAGCTAGCGCAAGATCTGGAACCCCAAAAATTCTAAAATAAATTTCTGGACGTGAGTAATTTATCTATTAATCATCTGCAAAAAGAATTAACTAAATATCACTCTTCAAATAAAAATTACAGCAGTTATCGTGAGCGCTAAAGTTTCTGTTTTTTACAGCAAGTTCAACAAGACTTTCCTCAAGTCTTCCCAACGGTTCTACTTGGCACAAACACTAATTAAACACAAAAAACACAACCAAAACAGAGGCTAAATAATTCATTTATTGAATAACAGCAAGGATAAATATTGGGTTGACTCCCAACAAGAGCTTTTCTTTAAAGCCTTATAGCTAGGCATTGATAATTCAATGATGCTCACAAGAAAGACAAGAATTGAGGCACAAAGAGAGCATCATAAAACATGTGACAAACACACTTAAGTCTAACATACTTCCTATGCAAAGGCATATTATAGGCAAACAAATTATCGTAGCAAGCAAAAACTAGCATATGCAAGGAAGCGGAGAGGAACAATAGCAATCTCAACATAACGAGAGGTAATTTAGTAACATGAAAATTTCTATAACCATATTTTCCTCTCTCATAATAATTACATGTAGGATCATAAGAAAATTCAACAATATAGCTATCACATAACACATTCTCAACACGATCCACATGCATGCGAAGTTGACACTCTTCCAAAATAGTGGGATTATCATTAACTAAAGTCATGATTTCTCCAAGCCCACTTTTATCAAAAATTTCATAAGATTGAATGTTATCCAAATATGTGGGATCTAAAGTTGACACTCTTCCAAAACCACTTTCAATATTATTGCAAACACTATTATCAATCTTATATTCATCATGGGGCTTAAATAAATTTTCATAAGAAGAATCACCCCAATCATAATCATTGCAACAAGTAGTAGACATAGCAAAACTAGCATCCCCAAGCTTAGGGTTTTGCATCTTATTAGCATAGTTGACATCAAGAGAATTTATAATAAAATCATTGCAATCATGCTTTTTATTCAAAGATCTATCATGAGTCACTTCATAAAGCACTTCATCACGGTTTTCAGATTTCAGGCAAAAGCTTATAAAGATAATCTAGTGCATCCAAATCACTAGGAATTGGTTCATCATAATTGGATCGCTTAAAAAGATTGGCAAGCGGATGAGGATCCATAGATATTAGCTTCTCTGTTTAGTAATAAATAAACAACTATTCCAACCATACGAGCAAACAAGAAACGGGCAAAAGAGGAAAATAGAGAGGGAGGATAGAGAGAGGGCGAATAGAACAGCAAGCGTGAATTGGGGGAGAGGAAAAGGAGAGGCAAATGGCAAATAATGTAATGCGAGAGATAGGGATTGTGATGGGTACTTGGTATGTTGACTTTTTGCATAGACTCCCCGGCAACGGCGCCAGAAATCCTTCTTGCTACGTCTTGAGCTTGCGTTGGTTTTCCCCGAAGAGGAAGGGATGATGCAGCAGAGTAGCGTAAGTATTTCCCTCGGTTTTTGAGAACCAAGGTATCAATCCAGTAGGAGGCCACGCGCAAGTCCCTCGTACCTACACAACACAGCGAGCTCAACGCAACCAACGCGATTAGGGGTTGTCAATCCCTTCACGGTCACTTACGGAAGTGAGATCCGATAGATAATATTTTTGGTATTTTTGATATAAAGATGCAAAGTGAAAAGTAAAAGGCAAAGTAAAAACAAAACAAGATTAAAGTGGTGGAGATTGATATGATGAGAATAGACCCGGGGGCAATAGGTTTCACTAGTGGCTTCTTTCGAGAGCATAAGTTTTTTACGATGGGTGAACAAATTACTGTTGAGCAATTGACAGAATTGAGCATAATTATGCGAATATCTAGGCATGATCATGTATATAGGCATCACGTCCGTGACAAGTAGATCAAAACGATTCTGCATCTACTACTATTACTCCACTCATCGACCGCTATCCAGCATGCATCTAGAGTATTAAGTTAAAAACAGAGTAACGCTTTAAGCAAGATGACATGATGTAGATAGATAAATTCATGCAATATGAAATAAACCCCATCTTGTTATCCTCGATGGCAACGATACAATACGTGTCTTGCTGCCCCTTCTGTCACTAGGAAAGAACACCGCAAGATCGAACCCAAAGCTAAGCACTTCTCCCATGGCAAGAACTACCAATCTAGTTGGCCGAACCAAACGGATAATTCGAAGAGACTTGCAAAGATAACCAATCATATATAAAAGAATTCAAAGAAGATTTAAATATTGTTCATAGATAGACTTGATCATAAACCCACAATTCATTGGTCTCAACAAACACATCGCAAAAGAAGAAGATTACATCAAATAGATCTCCACAAGAGAGGGGGAGAACATTGTATTGAGATCCAAAAAGAGAGAAGAATCCATCTAGCTACTAACTATGGACCCGAAGGTCTGAGATAAACTACTCACACTTCATCGGAGAGGCTGGGATGATATAGAAGCCCTCCGTGATGACGGCCCTCTTCCGACGGAGCTCCGGAACAGGCCCCAAGATGGGATCTCGTGGATACAAAAAGTTGCGGCGGTGGAATTAGGTTTTTGGCTCCTGTTCTGATCATTTGGGGGTACATGGGTATATATAGGAGGGAGGAGTATGTCGGTGGAGCACCGAGGGGCCCACGAGGCAGGGGGCGCGTCCTGTAGGGGGGGGCGCCCCTACCCTCGTGACCGCCTCCGGTACTTCTTGGAGTAGGTTCCAAGTCTCCTGGGTCTTATCCGAGAAGAAAATCACGTTCCCGAAGATTTTATTCCGTTTGGACTCCGTCTGATATTCTGTTTCTTCGAAACACTGAAATAGGCAAAAAAAACAGCAATTCTGGGCTGGGCCTCTGGTTAATAGGTTAGTCCCAAAAATAATATAAAAGTGGAAAATAAAGCCCAATATAGTCCAAAACAGTAGATAATATAGCATGGAGCAATCAAAAATTATAGATACGTTGGAGACGTATTAGCCCCCGATTTGACCGTACACTAATCATACACGCAAACGTGTATGATCTAGATCAGGGACTCACGGGAAGATATCACAACACAACTCTACAAATAAAATAAGTCATACAAGCATCATATTACAAGCCAAGGGCCTAGAGGGCTCGAATACAAGAGCTCGATCATATACGAGTCAGCGGAAGCAACAATATCTGAGTACAGACATAAGTTAAACAAGTTTGCCTTAAGAAGGCTAGCACAAACTGGGATACAAATCGAAAGAGGCACAGGCCTCCTGCCTGGGATCCTCCTAAACTACTCCTGGTCATCGTCAGTGGGCTGCACGTAGTAGTAGGCACCTCCAGTGTAGTAGGAGTCGTCATCAACGGTGGCGTCTGGCTCCTGGACTCCATCGTATGGTCGCAGCGATCGGGTATAGGAAGGGGGAAAGGGGGGAGCAAAGCAACCGTGAGTACTCATCTAAAGTACTCGCAAGCAAGGAGCTACACTACATATGTATGCATTGGTATCAAATGGAAAAGGGGTATCATATATGGACTGAACTGCAGAATGCCGAAATAAGAGGGGGATAGCTAGTCCTGTCGAAGACTACGCTTTTGGCCACCTCCATCTTGCAGCATGTAGAAGAGAGTAGAAGGTAAGTTCACCAAGTAGCAACGCATAGCATAATCCTACCCGGTGATCCTCCCCTCGTCGCCCTGTGAGAGAGCGATCACCGGTTGTATCTGGCACTTGGAAGGGTGTGTTTTATTAAGTATCCGGTTCTAGTTGTCATAAGGTCAAGGTACAACTCCGGGTCGTCCTGTTACCAAAGATCACGGCTATTTGAATAGATTAACTTCCCTGCAGGGGTGCACCACATTTCCCAACACGCTCGATCCCCTTTGTCCGGACACACTTTTCAGGGTCATGCCCGGCCTCGGAAGATCAACACGCCGCAGCCCTACGTAGGCACAACAGAGAGGTCAGCACGCCGGTCTAAATCCTATGGCGCAGGGGTCTGGGCCCATCGCCCATTGCACACCTGCATGTTGCGTACGCGGCCGGCGAGTAGACCTAGCCTCCCTTATACAAGAGCAGGCGTTCCAGTCCAACCCGGCGCGCGGCGCTCAGTCGCTGACGTCACGAAGGCTTTGGCTGATACCACGACGTCGAGTGCCCATAACTGTTCCCGCATAGTTGGTTAGTGCGTATAGGCCAGTGGCCAGACTCAGATCAAATACCAAGATCTCATTGAGCGTGTTAATTGAAGTATCCGCGAACACCGACCAGGGCCAGGCCCACCTCTCACCTAGGTGGTCTCCGCCTGCCCTGTCGCTTCGCCTCAAATTAACAATCGGGGGTCGTCGGGAACCCAGGCCCACCACTACCTGGGTGGAACCACCTGCCCCTTCAGCCCCCAACATCAGAATCACTTGCGGGTACTTAACGAGCCGACCCGACTTTAGTCACAACATGCATATACAATTTTTTCATCCGAGCTACGGTTTATTTTATATTAATTTTATAAGAATTAAATCATTTTTAGAATTTATTTAATTATTTTAGTTCAACATTATCCAGAATAGTGTTTGCTGACATCAGCATGACGTCATCAGTCAACAAGGCATTGATTTAGTCAATCTGACAGATGGGTCCCGCATGTCATACACTCCTAGTTAATTAACAATAATTAATTAGGTTAATTAGTTAATTAGGCTAACCTAATCAGGATTAATTCGGCGCTACAGCGGGCAGTGGCTGCTGTAGGGACGAGCGGGAGGCGCGGCGTGGACGCGTGCGCCAGGGGGGTAGCGAGGCAGTGCAAAAGCAGCACCGGAGCGGGGCGAGCGCGTCGGGGAAGTAGCAGGGGGCATGGCAGTCGCGAGCGGAGGGGGCACGGCGGTCGCGAGCGGAAGCGGCCGGGGACGTGCCGGCCACGGCAGACGGGGTGCGCGGGAGCAACGGCCGTCAGGGCGGTGCGCGTGCGCGCGTGCAGGCGGTGATGCACGTGGCGGGGCAAGGGCTTCACGGTGCGGGTGCGGCCAGGGTCGGACGGGCACGACGTCAGGCACGCGGGCGCGGAGCAGGTTCTGGCTGTGGTGGTCGTGGGCGATGGGGAGCTCCGGCGCGGCGTCGGAAAGAGGAATGAGAAGGGGGGGCGGTGGAGGCTCACCCTGGGGAGGCCGTGGACGAACTCGGCGAGTCTGGGTGGCGCCGGTGATGGAGATCAATGACGATGGCGGCGGCGGCCATGGACGAAGAAGACCGGCGATGGCGAGCATATGGTGGCTCCCAGCACGGACCAGTGGGCCTTGTCAAAGAAGACTTCCATGGCGCAGCTCTTGGGCATATTTTCAGGCATCGGGGAGGCCGGTGGCCGTGATGATGACGGCGGCCGTGGGGAGCGCGGGCAAGCTGGGGAGAGGAGAGACTGTGAGGGGGGTTTCGGGCGTGAGGTACCTCGCCTCTGGGCGTGTGGCGGCGCGAGGGAGATAGTGAGGGATCGAGGGGATCAATCGGGTGTTGGGTAAGGACTAGGTTAAAGGAGGGGCGCCGAGCTGGGCCTAGTTGTTTGTTAGATGGGCCAAGAGCCCAGTAGGTTAGGTTAGTTTAGTTTTTTGAAATATATTTACTATTTTCTTTAATCCTATATTGCATTATATTTTAAGTCTAAATGAACTTTGTTAAATGGGAGACTTGTCATAAAATTACTTTACAATATTATGGGGTTGTCCACTAAGTTTGGGGGCAATTGAAAAATGTCTAGCCTTTTGTTAATTCTTGAAAAAGCCAAAACTAGAGCTACTGGCCATGTTTTATTTAGGTTAGGAGCATCTACTTACTTCTACAGACTTTTGTTCTTATATGACAATTAGTTAGTGAATTTTTGCAACCCAGCGAACACTTTAGTTTTACCATTTGAAGAAATAATAGTTTGACTTCATTTTTTAAAATTGAATTTGAATTCGGTTTGGATCAAAGTGAGGTTTAGAAAGTTAATCGCGATGACACGACACCATTAGTGTGTGGTTACTATAGCTTAACTACCGGGGTGTTACACACGCCCAAGATGCGATTCTATCCCAATCACGTGATGAACTCATGATTGGGGCACAACCACATTTCGAGCACATAGTAAGGTGGATATCATTACAACATACCATGTACTGAATAGATAAGAATATAAGATAAAGGCTTACACTCTCCACAAGATACAACATCAATACAACAGTTCATCAATACATAGCAATCACATACAGAAGAGCAGGATCCTACTACAGATGAAATCAAATGAAAAAGAAGAACGACATCCACCCTGCTAATCCCAGGCTCCCGACCTGGAACCTATTTCCCTTGATCGAAGAAGGAGAACTCCAAACAAGCGAGCATCGCACTCGTGTCAGACCATCGCGTTACCTGTACCTGCAACTTTGTTGTAGTAATATGTGAGCCACAAAGGACTCAGCAATCCCATTACCATGGGTATCAAGACTAGCAAAGCTTAATGGGTATGGAAAGGGTAAGTGGTGAGGTTGCAGCAGCACTAAGCATTGTATGGTGGCTACCTTATGAGTACAGGAGTAAGATGAGAAACTACGCAAACGGTCGCAAACTAGTAATGATCAAGAAGTTATCCTGAACTACTTACGTTCAAATATAACCCAACCGTGTTCTCTTCTCGAACGCACCCGGAAAGAGACAGTCACGGTTACGCACGTGGTTGGTGTATTTTAATTGAGTTTAGTTCAAGTTCACTACAATCGGATATTAACAAATTCCCATCTGCCACATAACCGCGGGCACGACTCTTGAAAGTTTAAACCATGCAGGTGTGTCCCAACTTAGCCCATGACAAGCTCACGATCCGCGGAGATAATCCTCCATCACGAGACATCCGATCAGACTCGGGATCCCAGTGCACAAGACATTTCGACAATGGTAAAACAAAACCAGCAAGACCACCTGATGTGCCGACAAATCCCGATAGGAGCCACATGTATCTCGTTCTTAGGGTACACCGAATGAGCGAAGCGTACAGGAACCAAATACCCCAAGTTGCCTAGGGGCGGTCCCGTACGGTGCTCTAGTTTGGACCAACACTCAGAGGAGCACTGGCCCAGGGGGTTGATTAATTATCCTCGGGTTCTAGCCGGTCCCTTTGCAAGTTTTTGTTGTTATTAGGCAAATGGTAAAACCAATGTTGGGCCTTGCTGGAAGAGTTTTATTCAAATCGAACTGTCAAGAGGGGCCCATAAACCCTCATCGTGTTAGGGACGCAAAATCAAGGAACATAACACCGGTATGACGGAAACTAAGGCGGCAAGAGTGGAACAAAACACCAGGCAAAAGGCCGAGCCTTCCACCCTTTACCAAGTATATAGATGCATTAATTAAATAAGAGATATTGTGATATCCCAAGATATCCATGATATCCATGTCCTAACATGGAACAACCTGCAAGTGCACCTGCACTTGCAACTAGCAACACTATAAGAGGGGCTGAGCAGAGCGGTAACATAGCCAAAGAATAGTTTGCTAGGACGGTGAAAAGGTTACAGGCTATCATGGAAATTTGGGAGGCTTAATAAACAACTGGTGGGTAGCGCGACATAGCGATAGCATTGAGACAACTAGCATAGCAAAGATAGTAGTGAGATCCAAGGTGACGGTCATCTTGCGTGAAATCCCGCTAGAAGAAGATCGAGTCCATGAAGAAGACGAACCCACGTAGTCGAACGGATCCTCACACTACAAAAAATACACTTCCGTGATGATACGTGTTTGTCACAGTAGGTCACGTTTTCTATCTTGCATGTACATCCATGACAAATTTATGACAGAATCAAGATAGTCATACCTGTGTTGTCGTAGAAGTGTTCCATGACATTACCAAAATTATCATTACGGAAGTGTCCACTTCCATGACGATAAATCACGCGTCATGGAAGTGCTTTCGTCAAGGGTGACCGACACGTGGCATCCACCGTAACGGGACGCCGTTAAGCTATCGGGTTCGGTTTTGGATCCGATAACCCGCTAACAGCCCGTGCCAATGAGGATTTTCCACGTGTAAAATTCTCATTGGCCGGAGGAAACACGTGTTGGTTCACCGTTGGGACATATGTCGTCCATTCATTGGATATGAGGCGCCTATGATACGTCAACATGTGGCACGGCCCAACAGAGGCCCATTCCGGTGAAAAGGCCGGCCCGTTTGACTTGGTCAAAAGGTAACGACCTTCCAATAGGATTCCAGCCCACTTCCTACCCATGTATGGCCCATGATGTCTTTCGGCCTATGCGAGACCATTTGTAAATCTTGGCCCATTAACGGCTCGTGGTGAATCTGGCCCTCAATGAACAATGTACCCCTTTATACCCATTAACGGCCCATAATTTCATTGGGCCATTTCCAACCCTTGTTATCTTTTGGCCTTCTCAGGGCCCATTTATTCTTGGGCTCATTTCCAGCATTCGATCACTTACGGCCCGTCATTGGCCTTTTCTACCTGTGGGCCAAACTCAGCCCGCGGTTATAATCGGCCCGTTACTCCGTTGGGCCGTTTTCATAACGTCATCAAATATAGCCGATTAATGACGGCCTGTTATTGTCGGCCCATGAACAAACGACTCCAAATCTAGCCCGTTTATGGCCCATAATGCGGTATGTTATTGGCCCATGTTTGGCCTATCGATCATGTGGCACGTAGAAGGCCCATTGATGCTACGGCCCGTAGAAAGCCCATTGATGCTACGGCCCGTAGAAGGCCCATTCTTTCTATGGCCCTAAGAAGGTCCATTGTTTCTACGGCCCATAGGAAGCCCATGGTAACTATAGTAAATATGTAGCCCATGGTTATTGTGGCCTAGTTTTAAAAAATAGGTTATTGCGACCACTAGAAAACCGTGGAAAAAGAACTGCACTGACTACAAGCAAACAAATAAACAAGACAACAAGGAAATAAATAAGCAAGCAACTTACGCTAGGCTATCACGGCTAATACACATATTACATACACTGGGCATCAAAGTTCGCCACCAGTGCAAATATAGGGAACAAAGCAGCATATCATATACACTGGTTGTCAAAGTTGGCGACCAATGCAAATAAACGCTGCAGCAAAACAAGTCTAGAACTAAAACCACTTCAGAAGAGCTCAAGAAATGATATCCTGGGTACCCATAATGCTGGCAAGATGCTTAGAAGGTTATTAACTTTCTCTTGTTTGGCGCTTAAATCCTCCAGCACTTGCTATTGCACCAGGAAGTATGCATCTGAATTCTGCAGGGACTTCCTCAGTCCTTCGGCTTCCTGTCGCATAACATCTGATCGATGTCTTTCAACTTGAAGTTGAGAATCAAGAAGCCGAACTGATTCAGGCAGCGAGTTTGAAGAGCTGGTGCCAGCAGTAGTAGCCAGTAACTCAAACACTACATCAAGACAAGACTTTGGGGTTGTCTCAGTGTCTTCAATATAGTTTTTATCAACTTTCTTGAGACCAACAGGGATGTCTCACTATCTTGAACATTATCTGCATTACTTCCTTTACCATTGCATAACGGGGTACTCTTCTCCAATATTTTATCCGCGTTCTAAAAGAGAAGCGAACAAACACATCACATGTTTACAATGTAGCATATGCAACTCATTTTGGTAAACTAGTTCAGTAGTAAGGTGGACAGGATAACAGCATGAAACAAACATATATCTATGTAGTATGGTCACTGTATGGTCTATATCATTCTAGTTTATGTTGCCAAATCAAGATAGATACAGTTTGAATCATATCTATTTAATACAAAGCAGCATAGATAGAATATAAGTGTGGGAAACTACACAGCAATAACAACACTTGTAATGTTCATGGCATGAGAACATAATTGTTTATTCATATGAAACTGAAATCAACATAGAGCAAGTTACAACTGTTGGAAATATGCCCTAGAGGCAATAATAAATTGGTTATTATTATATTTCCTTGTTCATGATAATCGTTTATTATCCATGCTATAATTGTATTGATAGGAAACTCAGATACATGTGTGGATACATAGACAACACCATGTCCCTAGTAAGCCTCTAGTTGACTAGCTCGTTGATCAACAGATGGTTACGGTTTCCTAACCATGGACATTGGATGTCGTTGATAACGGGATCACATCATTAGGAGAATGATGTGATGGACAAGACCCAATCCTAAGCCTAGCACAAAGATCGTGTAGTTCGTATGCTAAAGCTTTTCTAATGTCAAGTATCATTTCCTTAGACCATGAGATTGTGCAACTCCCGGATACCGTAGGAATGCTTTGGGTGTATCAACGTCACAACGTAACTGGGTGACTATAAAGGTGCACTACAGGTATCTCCGAAAGTGTCTGTTGGGTTGGCACGAATCGAGACTGGGATTTGTCACTCCGTGTAAGCGGAGAGGTATCTCTGGGCCCACTCGGTAGGACATCATCATATGCGCAATGTGACCAAGGAGTTGATCACGGGATGATGTGTTACGGAACGAGTAAAGAGACTTGCCGGTAACGAGATTGAACAAGGTATAGGGATACCGACGATCGAATCTCGGGCAAGTACAATACCGCTAGACAAAGGGAATTATATACGGGATTGATTAAGTCCTTGACATCGTGGTTCATTCGATGAGATCATCGTGGAACATGTGGGAGCCAACATGGGTATCCAGATCCCGCTTTTGGTTATTGACCGGAGAACGTCTCGGTCATGTCTGCATGTCTCCCGAACCTGTAGGGTCTACACACTTAAGGTTCGATGACGCTAGGGTTATAAAGGAAGCTTGTATGTGGTTACCGAATGTTGTTCGGAGTCCCGTATGAGATCCCGGACGTCACGAGGAGTTCCGGAACGGTCCGGAGGTAAAGATTTATATATAGGAAGTCCTATTTCGGCCATCGGGACAAGTTTCGGGGTCATCGGTATTGTACCGGGACCACCGGAAGGGTCCCGGGGGCCCACCGGGTGGGGCCACCTATCCCGGAGGGTCCCATGGGCTGAAGTGGGAAGGGATCCAGCCCAAAGTGGGCTGGGGCGCCACTTCCCTTATGGCCCATGCGCCTAGGGTGAAGGGGGAACCCTAAGGAAGAGTCCCAAGGAGGGAAGGCACATCCTAGGTGCCTTGGGGGGGAGGGAAACCTCCCCTGGCCGCCGCCCCTAGGAGATTGGATCTCCTAGGGCTGGCGCACCCCCCCCTTGGGCTCCCTATATATAGTGAGGGTAGGAGGCCCTATTGAGACACACCTTATGCCTTTGGTGCAGCCCTCCCTCTCTCCTAAGTCCTTCTCCTCTCCCGTGGTGCTTGGCGAAGCCCTGCAGGATTGCCACGCTCCTCCACCACCACCACGCCGTTGTGCTGCTGCTGGATGGATTCTTCCTCAACCTCTCCCTCTCTCCTTGCTGGATCAAGGCATGGGAGACGTCACCGGGCTGTACGTGTGTTGAACGCGGAGGTGCCGTGCGTTCGGCACTTGGTCATCGGTGATTTGAATCACGACGAGTACGACTTCATCAACCCCGTTCACTTGAATGCTTCCGCTTAGCGATCTACAAGGGTATGTAGATGCACTCTCCTTCCCCTCGTTGCTGGTCTCTCCATAGATGGATCTTGGTGACACGTAGGAAAATTTTGAATTTATGCTACGTTCCCCAACAGTGGCATCATGAGCTAGGTCTATGCGTAGTTTCTATGCACGAGTAGAACACAAAGTAGTTGTGGGCGTTGATTTTGTTCAATATGCTTGCTGTTACTAGTCTTATCTTGATTCGGCGGCATCGTGGGATGAAGCGGCCCGGACCGACCTTACACGTACTCTTACGTGAGACTGGTTCCACCGACTGACATGCACTAGATGCATAAGGTGGCTAGCGGGTGTCTGTCTCTCCCACTTTAGTCGGATCGGATTCGATGAAAAGGGTCCTTATGAAGGGTAAATAGCAATTGGCATATCACGTTATGGTCTTTGCGTAGGTAAGAAACGTTCTTGCTAGAAACCCATAGCAGCCACGTAAAACATGCAAACAACAATTAGAGGACGTCTAACTTGTTTTTGCAGGGTATGCTATGTGATGTGATATGGCCAAAAGGATGTGATGAATGATATATGTGATGTATGAGATTGATCATGTTCTTGTCAAGGGAATCACGACTTGCATGTCAATGACGAGACAACTTCAAGAAGACACGATGATGGAGATCATGGTGTCATACCGGTGACAAGATGATCATGGAGCCCCAAGATGGAGATCAAAGGAGCTATATGATATTGGCCATATCATGTCACTATTATTTGATTGCATATGATGTTTATCATATTTATACATCTTATTTTCTTAGAACGACGGTAGTAAATAAGATGATCCCTCATTAAAATTTCAAGAAGTGTTCTCCCCTAACTGTGCACCGTTGCTACAGTTCGTCGTTTCTAAGCACGCCGTGATGATCGGGTGTGATGGATCCTTACGTTCACATACAACGGGTGTAAGACAGTTTTACACATGCAAAAACACTTAGGGTTAACTTGACGAGCCTAGCATGTACAGACATGGCCTCGGAACACAGAAGACCGAAAGGTCGAGCATGAGTCGTATAGAAGATACGATCAACATGAAGATGTTCACCGACGTTGACTAGTCCGTCTCACGTGATGATCGGACACGGCCTAGTTGACTCGGATCATGTAATCACTTAGATGACTAGAGGGATGTCTATCTAAGTGGGAGTTCATAAGATGAACTTAATTATCTTGAACATAGTCAAAAGGATTTTGCAAATTATGTCGTAGCTCGCGCTTTAGTTCTACTATTTAGTTATGTTCCTAGAGAAAAATTAGTTGAAAGTTGATAGTAGCAATTATGCGGACTAGGTCCGTAAACTGAGGATTGTCCTCATTGCTTCATAAAAGGCTTATGTCCTTAATGCACCTCTCAGTGTGCTGAACCTCGAACGTTGTCTGTGGATGTCGCGAACATCTGACATACACATTTTGATAACTACGTGATAGTTCAGTTAAACGGTTTAGAGTTGAGGCACCAAAGATGTTTTTGAAACATCACGAAACATATGAGATGTTTTGAGGGCTGAAATTGGAATTTCAGGCTCGTGCCCACGTCAAGAGGTATAAGACCTCCGACGATTTTCTTAACCTGCAAACTAAGGGAGAAAAGCTCAATTGTTGAGCTTGTGCACAGATTGTCTGAGTACAACAATCATTTGAATCGAGTGGGAGTTAATCTTCCAAATAAGATAGTGATGTTTCTCCGAAGTCATTACCACCAAGCTGCTAGAGCTTCGTGATGAACTATAATATATCAGGGACATATATGATGATCCTTGAGATGTTCGTGATGTTTGACACCACGAAAGTAGAAATCAAGAAGGAGCATCAATTGTTGATGGTTAGTGAAACCACTAGTTTCAAGAAGGGCAAGGGCACGAAGGGATACTTCATAAAACGGCAATTCAGCTGCTGCTCTAGTGAAGAAACCCAAGGTTGAACCCAAACCCGAGACTAAGTGCTTCTGTAATAAGGGGAACAGCCACTGGAGCAGAATTACCCTAGATACTTGGTAGATTAGAAGGCTGGCAAGGTCGATAGAAGTATATTGGATATACATTATGTTAATGTGTACTTTACTAGTACTCCTAGTAGCACCAGGGTATTAGATACCGGTTCGATTGCTAAGTGTTAGTAACTCAAAATAAAAGCTACGGAATAAACGGAGACTAGCTAAAGGTGAGCTGACGATATGTGTTGGAAGTGTTTCCAATGTTGATATGATCAAGCATCGCATGCTCCCTCTACCATCGAGATTGGTGTTTGCGTTGAGCATAGACATGATTGAATTATGTCTATCGCAATATGGTTATTCATTTAAGGAGAATAATGGTTACTCTGTTTATTTGAATAATACCTTCAATGGTCTTACGCCTAAAATGAATGGTTTATTGAATCTCGATCGTAGTGATACACATGTTCATGCCAAAAGATAGTAATGATAGTACCACCTACTTGTGGCACTGCCACGTAAGTCATATCGGTATAAAACGCATGAAGAAGCTCCATGTTGATGGATCTTTGGGCTCACTCGTTTTTTGAAAAGTTTGGGGCATGCGAACCATGTCTATTGGTGTATATGCATGAAGAAACTCCATGCAAATGGACCGTTTGGACCCACTTGATTTTGAATCACTTGAGGCATGCAAATCATACCACATGGGCAAGATGACTGAAAGCCTCGGTTTCAGTAAAATGGAACTAGAAAGCAACTTGTTGGAAGTAATACATTTTGATGTGTGCAGTCCAATGAATGCTGAGGCATGTAGTGGATATCGTTATGTTCTTACTTCACAGATGATTTGAGTAGATGTTGAGTATATTTACTTGATGAATCACGAGTCTGAATTATTGAAAGGTTCAAGTAATTTCAGGGTGAAGTTGAAAGATCGTCGTGACAAGAGGATAAAATATCTATGATATGATCATAGAGATGAATATCTGAATTACGAGTTTGGCACAGAATTAAGACATTGTGGAAATTGTTTCACAACTGATACAGCCTGGAACACCATAGTGTGATGGTGTGTCCGAACATCATAACTGCACCCTATTGGATATGATGCATACCATGATGTCTCTTATCAAATTACCACAATAGTTTATGGGTTAGGCATTAGAGACAACCACATTCACTTTAAAAAGGGCACCACGTAATTCCGATGAGATAACACCATATGAACTATGGTTTAGAGAAACCTAAGCTGTCATTTCTTAAAAGTTTGGGGCAGCGACGCTTATGTGAAAAAGTTTCAGGCTGATAAGCTCGAACCCAAAGCGGATAAATGCATCTTCATAGGACACCCAAAACAGTTGGGTATACCTCCTGTCTCAGATTCGAAAGCAATAAGGGATTGTTTCTAGAATCGGGTCCTTTCTCGAGGAAAAGTTTCTCTCGAAAGAATTGAGTGGGAGGATGGTGGAGACTTGATGAGGTTATTGAACCGTCTCTTCAACTAGTGTGTGACAGGGCACAGGAAGTTGTTCCTGCGGCACCTACATCAATTGAAGTGGAAGTTTATGATAGTGATCATGAAACTTCAGATCAAGTCACTACCAAACCTCATAGGATGACAAGGATGCGTACTACTTCAGAGTGGTACGTAACCCTGTCTTGGAAGTTATGTTGCTAGACAACAATAAACCTACGAGCTATGGAGAAGTGGTGGTGGGCCTGGATTCCGATAAATGGCTCGAGGCCATAAAATCCGAGAGAGGATCCATGTATGGAAACAAAGTGTAGACTTTGACAGAACAGCTCGATGGTCGTGAGGCTATTGAGTACAGATGGATTTTAAAAGGAAGACGGACAATGATGGTAAATGTCACCATTAAAAAGGCTTGACTTGTCGTTAAGATGTTTTTCGACAAGTTCAAGGAGTTGACTACGATGAGACTTTCTCACTTGTAGCGATGCTAAGAGTCTGTTGGAATTATATTAGCAATTACTGCATTATTTATGAAATCTTGCAGATAGGATGTCAAAACATTGTTTCCTCGACGTTTTTCTTGAGGAAAGGTTGTATGTGATACAACCGGAAGGTTTTGTCAATCCTGAAAGATGCTGATAAGTATGCAAAGCTCCAGCAATCCTTCTAGGGACTGGAGTAAGCATCTCGGAGTTGGAATGTATGCTTTGATGATGATCAAAGATTTTGGGTTTATACAAAGTTTATGAGAAACTTGTATTTCCAAAGAAGTGAGTGGGAGCACTATAGAATTTCTGATGAGTATATGTTGTTGACACATTGTTGATCAGAAATGACGTAGAATTTCTGGAAAGCATATAGGGATATTTGGAAAGTGTTTTTCAATGAAAACCTGGATTAAGCTATTTGAACATTGAGCATCAAGATCTATAAGGATAGATCAAAACGCTTAATGGTACTTTCAAATGAGCACATACCTTGACATGATCTTGAAGGTGTTCAAGATGGATCAGTCAAAGAAGGAGTTCTTGCCTGAGTTATAAGGTATGAAGTTAAGACTTAAAGCTCGACCACGGCAGAATAGAAATGACGAAGGTCGTCCCCTATGCTTAAGACATAGGCTCTACAGTATGCTATGCTGAGTACCGCACCTAAAGTGTGCCTTGCCATGAGTCAGTCAAGGGGTACAAGAGTGATCCAAGAATGGATCACAGTACAGCGGTCAAAGTTATCCTTAGTAACTAGTGGACTAAGGAATTTTTCTCGATTATGGAGGTGGTAAAAGAGTTCGTCATAAAGGGTTACGTCGATGCAAGCTCAACACCTATCCGGATAGCTATGAGTAGAGATACCGGATACGTATAATGGAGCAACAATTTAGAATAGCTCCAAGTAGAACAGTTATTTGGAATAGCTCCAAATAGAACATGGTAGCTACATCTAGGAGATGACATAGAGATTTGTAAAGCACACACGGATCTGAAAGGTTCAGACCCGTTGACTAAAACCTCTCTCACAAGCAACATGATCAAACCAGAACTCATTGAGTGCTAATCACATAGTGATGTGAACTAGATTATTGACTCTAGTAAACTCTTTGGATGTTGGTCACATGGCGATGCGACCTGTGAGTGTTAATCACATGGCGATGTGAACTAGATTATTGACTCTAGTGCAAGTGGGAGAGACTGTTGGAAATATGCCCTAGAGGCAATAATAAATTGATTATTATTATATTTCCTTGTTTATGATAATCGTTTATTATCCATGCTATAATTGTATTGATAGGAAACTCAGATACATGTGTGGATACATAGACAACACCATGTCCCTAGTAAGCCTCTAGTTGACTAGCTCGTTGATCAATAGATGGTTACGGTTTCCTGACCATGGACATTGGATGTCGTTGATAACGGGATCACATCATTAGGAGAATGATGTGATGGACAAGACCCAATCCTAAGCCTAGCACAAATCGTGTAGTTCGTATGCTAAAGCTTTTCTAATGTCAAGTATCATTTCCTTAGACCATGAGATTGTGCAACTCCCGGATACCGTAGGAATGCTTTGGGTGTATCAAACGTCACAACGTAACTGGGTGACTATAAAGAGGTGCACTACAGGTATCTCCGAAAGTGTCTGTTGGGTTGGCACGAATCGAGACTGGGATTTGTCACTCCGTGTAAGCGGAGAGGTATCTCTGGGCCCACTCGGTAGGACATCATCATATGCGCAATGTGACCAAGGAGTTGATCACGGTATGATGTGTTGCGGAACGAGTAAAGAGACTTGCCGGTAACGAGATTGAACAAGGTATAGGGATACCGACGATCGAATCTCGGGCAAGTACAATACCGCTAGACAAAGGGAATTATATACGGGATTGATTAAGTCCTTGACATCGTGGTTCATTCGATGAGATCATCGTGGAACATGTGGGAGCCAACATGGGTATCCAGATCCCGCTTTTGGTTATTGACCGGAGAACGTCTCGGTCATGTCTGCATGTCTCCCGAACCTGTAGGGTCTACACACTTAAGGTTCGATGACGCTAGGGTTATAAAGGAAGCTTGTATGTGGTTACCGAATGTTGTTCGGAGTCCCGTATGAGATCCCGGACGTCACGAGGAGTTCCGGAACGGTCCGGAGGTAAAGATTTATATATAGGAAGTCCTATTTCGGCCATCGGGACAAGTTTCGGGGTCATCGGTATTGTACCGGGACCACCGGAAGGGTCCCGGGGGCCCACCGGGTGGGGCCACCTATCCCGGAGGGTCCCATGGGCTGAAGTGGGAAGGGATCAAGCCCAAAGTGGGCTGGGGCGCCACTTCCCTTATGGCCCATGCGCCTAGGGTGAAGGGGGAACCCTAAGGAAGAGTCCCAAGGAGGGAAGGCACATCCTAGGTGCCTTGGGGGGGAGGGAAACCTCCCCTGGCCGCCGCCCCTAGGAGATTGGATCTCCTAGGGCTGGCGCACCCCCCCCTTGGGCTCCCTATATATAGTGAGGGTAGGAGGCCCTCTTGAGACACACCTTATGCCTTTGGTGCAGCCCTCCCTCTCTCCTAAGTCCTTCTCCTCTCCCGTGGTGCTTGGCGAAGCCCTGTAGGATTGCCACGCTCCTCCACCACCACCACGCCGTTGTGCTGCTGCTGGATGGAGTCTTCCTCAACCTCTCCCTCTCTCCTTGCTGGATCAAGGCATGGGAGACGTCACCGGGCTGTACGTGTGTTGAACGCGGAGGTGCCGTGCGTTCGGCACTTGGTCATCGGTGATTTGAATCACGACGAGTACGACTTCATCAACCCCGTTCACTTGAACACTTCCGCTTAGCGATCTACAAGGGTATGTAGATGCACTCTCCTTCCCCTCATTGCTGGTCTCTCCATAGATGGATCTTGGTGACACGTAGGAAAATTTTGAATTTATGCTACGTTCCCCAACAACAACAACAAACACGTTAAAGAAACAAGTTTAAAACATACATGTTGCGCCATTGGAGTTTCAATTTCATCCTTCGATTTGAAATTAGTTGGTATGAGTAAATACAGTGATGCGAGAGCAAAGTAGTATGAACCATAGCTACGGAACCTGACTTGAGAACAATTCTTCTGCTGCTTTAAGCGTTGACTTGGGGTTCAGAGTGGTGGTCCTCGTGCTTTGGGCACTGCAGTTGCCTTACTAACTGCTCGTGTTTGGGTGCTCTGTGGTGGAGACGGTGCTGTGTCAACTGGAACTGGGTTACTATCTGCTGGGGTTGGGGTTAGAAGGGGTGTAGCTGGTTCTCTGTCCAACTGGGTAGGGGTACAATCTGCGTGAGTCTGAGTTATGTGTGGTGGGGCTGGTTCTTGGGCAAGTACAACCGTGGTTCTATCTACGTCGACATGTAGCACAATCTTTTCTGAAGACTGTGATTTTACTCCCACAGATACTGCCATCACCCCCTCCAATTGAAATGGTTGATGAACAAGAAAAGTAATTGAATGTACAAACATTGTAAGATAGACAGGTGCAATGGATAGTAGGGAAGAAAACAAGGCATGGAATAATTCACATTTATGTTGTCTAACCAAACAGAATAGCAGGACATAATTTCACATATATGATGGCTAATTAAATAGAATAGCATGACACGATTTCAAATGTATGATGGCTAACTAAACAGGATAGAATGACATAATTCAAAATATAATGACTATGTAAACAGGATGAGATGATATAACTATATTATGTCTTTAGAAAATGGGTTGGCATGCCATAATTTAGATACATGCTATCTATGTAAACATCTTGGCATGATATAATTCAAATATATGATTTATATACTAAGCAAGTGACCAGAGGGCAATCGCATATATGATGTGTCAACTAAGGAGATGGCATTCAATATTGTGCATATGATGTAAAAACTAAGCATTGCAATACAACATACACATGATATGAGCAACATAACCCTGCCAGGTTAGAGCATGCACCTTCGGGGGGGGGATAGGACTGGTCATCTGTCTCTGAATCCTCCTCTGAGGAGCTATCCGTAACCAGCAAGATATGCGCTTCGTCAGATAGCATTGTCTGCTCTGAAGACCTTGTTTCCACTTCAGATTTTTTCCATGACCGTGCCGAATGGCTGATGCACAGGAAGAGTAATTGAATGCACTAAAATTGTTGACAAATTTAACACGTAATAAAAAATGATGGCATGATATAATTCACATATAAGATGACTGGCTAACCAGGGTGGCATTGCAAAATTCACATATATGATGCGTGGCTAAACAAGATGGCATTGCGTGATCCAGATATACGATAAATAAACTAAATAGATGGCATTGACACAAAGCATGTCTAAACTAAGCAGATGCCATATTTGATGTATCCAGTAAGCAATGCAAGGCACCATATGCATGATATTACCAACATCAGCATGCCAAGTTAGAGCGAAGACCTCTAGGGGTAAATAGGAGTGGTCTTCTCCTTCTGAATCCCCCTCAGAACAGTTATCTTCCTCTTGATTACAATCCGAAATGGGTGAGGGGGGCTTCCTTTGCGCCCACCATGGAGCGATGCCAGCATGAAATTTTATTGCCACGCAAGGCTCGTCTCTTTTGCTCTACATGTTCAGTTCCATTGTGTACAATAACTGACATGCATAGGAATAAAACATAGTGAGATTATGTAAGGAGTGCATGCACAAATCCAGAGTGATGGTAGCAAACTGTGGATAGACCCAAAACCAATGATAGCAGGCAGATAATAGCTTCAGTTAAAAATATAGATAATGACTCCTTTAATGTTTGTTTGCACCCAACATGAAACTCATAGTAGACACCCGAGATTAACCAGATAGTAGACAGATAATACTGATTGCTGCCCCAATATGTACGCCACGACCATTTAAAAACTCAAGTTTCAGCATTAGTTTGGACCTGACTCAGAGTATAATAGGTGAACATGACGATAAAGTAGCATGTCATCATATTAAGCGATGCATAACGTAAGCAGACACGGAAGAGTGCGACCTCTCTTGCGGACCCGTGTAGTCCTCAAGGTCATCTGCTCAGTTGATGATGGTAATGCAGTAGTCGTGGCTGCCGGTGGCGGGGAAGAAGATCTGAGGTGGCGAAAGACAGTCTGGAGAGCGGATCCCTGCTGTGGTGAACCCTTCCATCGTTGGAGCAGCTGAGCTGGGGTGGAACACAGCGCAGCAGGAGCAGGACAAACCACATAGGTTTTCTTTGACACATATCTGTAACAGAAGTAATTGTGTAAGGGCTTGTTTGAATTTGAGGATTCTACAATGCAGGGATAGGAAATAGACAAGAATAGGATAGGAATGCATGTGCAAAACAGATAATTTAAAAACATAGGATTTATGCCAATCTGGGTGTTTGATTCACAAGAATTGGAAAATCACAGGATGTAAAGAAGCAAGGTGAGATTAAGTCAAACCACAAGAAAATGTACGGTTATAATGCTATTATGCTACTATCTCTTAGTCTTGTGCTTCATGAATAGGAATTTGAAAAGGAGGACAAGTGGAAATTAAAATTCCTATGGGTTTTGTTTCAAGGAGACACCAAAGGAAAAAAAATCCTACAGTTTTCCTTTGCTCCATTCCTTTGAACCAAATTCATGAATAGTAGTACCATAGGAAACTTTCCAATTCCTATGTTTTTCCTTCACTTTTCGTTTCAAGCACTGGCGATTCTAGTAGGCAAGCTTGAGCAAGGAAAAGCCTATACTCAAAAAATGTTTTTGTGCTACTTCTATTACTTTGGACCCAGGCCACTGCCCTACTAGCTCAACTCCCAGGCCCATCGACAAATGCACAGCTCAAACACGCAGAGATTAATAATGATGGCGTTCAAGAGAGTCCATAACGGATAGCTAAGTTGCCTGGTACCTCACTTCTTGTCATATAGTAGGAGAAACTAATCGTATTTCACGTTACTGCATGTGCTCGGTGACAATATATATAACATGTAGAGTAAAAAAGAGATGCAACAAGTGTACAACCTCTTTGGTGAAGCCATGTCGATCTCAGCATGATTGGGTTGGTCAGTGAGGATGATCCGACTGACTTGGCTGTCGGAGGAGGGGAAGAAAGTCTTAGGCGTCTGGAGATGGAGCCCGGGGTACTGCTCCACTGTGATGGAGGGTTTCATCGTTGGAGCAGCTCCGGTGAGTTGTACGACACCGAGGCTGAAGCAGGATAAGAGAGACAACGTTAACCTGAGTGGAATTCTAATAGCATATCCAATAGATGGCGTAAAATACATAACCACAAAGTGCTAGATGTAAAATACATCAGCTGCTCATCTCTGAACTTAACTATCGAAACTGAATTTAACTGTCGAAACTGAACTTAACTGTCGAAATTGAATATGTCTGTCGAAACTGAACGCACTAGTAGCAGAAAAGTAGTAGTAGTAGCAGCAGCAGCGTGTGCGAGAGCCAGGGCAGCTGGTCGTGTAGCAGCATCAGGTGAGGCTACCCTGAGCCGCCAGCCACCACCGACCAAACAACCCCCCCCCACCGCCCGCGGCCGGCAGTGCGCCGCCCCGCCCTGCCCGCCCCGAAACCACTCCCCACTCCCCACCGCCGGTCCGACGCCGCCCCGGCCAGCCCTCTAGGCCCCCATGTCGAGCTTTTTCTCCGGAAATCCCCACGCCACCGCCCCACCACCGCCGGCGACCACCGCCCCCACCCTGAACCCTAAGATAGATACCGGGGTACCTCTCCGGCGAGCCCCCCTTTCCGCTGCGGCTGGTTCTTCCTTAACTCCGGCGAGCCTCCCACCCCCTGAAAATCGACTGACCCGAAAATTTAGTCGACTGAAGTGTAGCTAAATCGGAGCAGCATCGCAAGCAAGAGAAAGAGCGAGAGCAGCAGCGCGAGTAGGAGTAAGAGCAAGAGCAGACCAGGCAGGGGATCGAGAGCAAGAGCAGAGCAGCAGCGCGAGCGCGAGCGAGAGCTAAAGCAGCAACACCTCCTACTGATGTGGACGTCACCGCCGAGGGAGCGACGCCATGGAGGAAGTGGCCGGCGACGCCGCCGTGGATGGAGCCGCGCCGTGTCGGCTTGGGACCGAGCGCCGGCAATACCGCGAGATCGAATCAAGAAGAAAATGTGGCGATTAGTGTACAACCTCTTTGGTGGCGCCGATTAGGCCTCAGCTCCTTCCGAGGAAACAGTGATGATGATGCTCTTCCGGTGGTGCAGGTGAAGACGGCAGTGTGGGAATGGAGGTGGCGTGAAAGACGAGGGGAACATCGGGGCAGCTCCTTGGAGGTGGAGGACGGGGTGGCTGAACCGGCGGGACGACGAGATCGACGACGGATCCTCATCCGGTACAGTGGATGAGGGACGTTGAGGTGTTGCTATGGACGACATCATTGGGGAAGAGGCTCCGGCTGGGTGGCGGACAGAGGAGGGTGTGGGGCTTCGCGGGTTTTCGCGGCCTCGGTGTATGAATGGGTGGGCGGATGGGATGGGAGTGGGGAACCATGGCTTAGGGACGCGCTTGTCCGAAATGTGGGGTAAGTTACGAAAGTACCCCCACCGATTTGAGCTAGGCGGTTCTTTCGGTTCAGGGGTATCACGAGCATTTCGCGTGTCTGAATTTCACAGGAGATGGGAGTTTTCGCGCGCGTTGTAATTTTGAAATATCAAGGCACGGGTTGAGATGGAGGGAGTTGTCGGAACACAACGAGATAAAGATATATCTTAAATATTTCGGGGTAACAAGGCGTGGGTTGAAGAAGCGGGAGTTTCGCAGCACGATAGACAGAGACGCTAGCTTGAAATTTTGGCATAACAAGGCGCGACTTGAAATTTCGGGAGAACAAGCTTAACGTGTACCCAAAAAAGACAATTTGCACCTCATTACTAGAGAGAGCTATGTCCCGTTTTACTATATTACTAGAAATGCATTCAAATACAACAAAAAAACTAAAAAAAATTAGCACAACAAACATAACGTGTACAGTACCAAAACAATTTGCACTTCCTTCAACAATAAAAAAATAATGTGTGTTGTCTAGCATATGGACTAAATTTGAGTACATTTTCCTTGTTTGAATGGGATTGTACTTGGGTTAGTTATACAACCATCTAAGTATTTATCTTCACAACACATGACATGAATACAGGAGAAGTAAATTCCTATATAAATACGAACTACATGTACATACGATCTCAAATTCAAATATATGTATAGATTTTATGTTGAATTCAAATCATAGTACATGCTCTAGGTAGATGTACAGAATTTAAACCATGTATGATATACTATGTACAATGTGTTTAACAAGCACAATACACACACAAACACCATTTAGACTAGTAAGGTACACGTGCATTGCACGTATGAGATTTGGCAACCAAATTATGAATAAATACCACATTATAGCATGTAAGCTTTGAGTCATATATGCATGATGTAGATGTTCGTTTAATTCTTATAGTTCATTTCATTCAAAATCATCTATTTTTATAAAAAAGCTAATCTATTTTAAGAATCATGGAACTGTGCGTTGTAAGGCATAAAGTAAAAAGGAATAATGGCAAATTATGTAGAAAAACATTTGGGCAATTCTGATACAGAAGATTCTAGAACAAAGAAAAGTGCTTGCGTTTTGAGGTTTGTGCATTATGCTTAAGTTCAACTATGGAGTCTTCTAGATTGTACATGTGGCAAAATCTGATGGAATCTAGATGATATCCAACGGCTAGTTGTGCTCAAATTTGCCATCTCTGCACCATCAGATTCGCCTCATCCAACGACCATCTTTCAAAATTAAAGTTATCCGCACACTATATAAAAACTATAATATATATGTATAGGGGTATAGATATAAGTATGTGATGTGAAAACCACCCATCATCTCCAATTAAAATAGTGTGTCCATGCACGTATGCAATGTGGCCAAACGATGTATGTCATCGATATCTTAAATACAAATCGGTCTGACCTTATTCAATGTGTATACAGTACAACATGCTCGTTTCCAAATCACACCATGCATATCTTAGTTATACTAGCACAAATGCCCGTGTGTTGCAACGGGTTGAATTTTATTGAATATTTTCTTAGTTCAAAATATTGAGTTACGAGTTTGGATCTTGGCCATCAATGCTACAGCTTATTTACCTTCTTTCCTACCCTATTTTGTTGCTCAAATTACTGCCCTCTTTTATTGCAAAATAAGACCATATTTTTCTGGTTTTTTGTCTTAAAACTTAAGTTTTTAAGTAAAAAAATGTAATACTAAAATGAGCGAGTTTTGAATATAAAAAAACTGGGAGGTAGCTGAACTGGGCCGGCCAAGGCCTAGCTGGCCACCAACCCGCAACATACCAGCCCGACCCAGCTCCTCCCCCCAATCCTAACCACTCTGTTGCTCGACCGCAAAGCTTTTTTTTACCGACACCGGTAGCTACCGGTGAAGCATCCACCACACAAAGGTATCATGTTGCTTCCATTTGTATCTTCCATCATGTCAACTCGGCTTGTCTTGTTGCCAGTGATTTTTGTTAGCAGGCAAGAAAGAGTACCAGAGAGTAATACTCATGCATGTGATCTATCTGTAAACAAAGTCAACGGATGGATTCGATCGAACCAAAAAGAACCGAAGCAGACTGGAGTAGCAAGTACGCGTCCAAGATCGTCGCAGTTGCCAGGTTTGTCACCATCTCGCAACAGCTCGACCACCACTTCATCCCGACGGCTCGCTCCGACGCCATCTTCATGGCCACTGGACGACGCGGACGCACACTGCTCCCGCCAAGACCGGGAAGCTACGATAGCCCTGTGCCCAACGCTCGACCTTAGGAGCAGCTCTCATTATGCTGGGCTATTCATGCACCACTCTCCTCGTCGCAGTAGTTGGCACCCCTGTGCCTAGCACCCTTGTTTGAGAATATCCTCCACCCCCATATTTTTGGCCGTAGTTAGTCGAGACTCACTGGGATGTCATGGTCGTAGCTATTCCTTCGTCGTTGAGTCGTTGTTAGATTTCAGATCAAGCAAACAGTACGGTTGCTTGTTGATTCCCTAGTCTGCTTGTTGACACTCCATGGAACTTGCGAATGTATATAAACCGGTGGGACTCCATGTAAGGGATCGAGATGGGACTAAACTTGAGTCGTATATGTCTGCCATTGGCCATTGATTTTTTTTTGAGGGAACGCCATTGCCCATTGATGCATCATGGTCGTGCGATCAGCGCTGGCTCCTAATTAACTGGACCACCCATACCTAGCGATTGGTCGTTGGAAACCAGCACACTACCTATGAAGGCCCACGCCGAGCGATCGATAGGTGGACTCACACGATTGATTGATGATCAAACGTAGGAAACGAAGCTTAAGATTAGTACCACCTTGAATATAAAAAATAATATGAGCAAAGTGGAGGGACAACGGACGAATAAAAAATGGACGAAATTACGGTGGTAAGAAGCAATAGCTCCCTTTATTAGTAGGTATAGATATAGTTAAAACGAACACGAAGTGACTCGTAAAATTTATTTCTCACAAAAAGTGAAAAAGTGAAACGTACTCTGTTTTCTTTTATATAAACTAGTAATCATGTTCGTGCGTTGCAACGGAGAAAAAAAAACATTGTTGTGCTTCTGTGTATGAAGCATATGCTAATCCCGTTTTATCAGCTTATTGTTTATTTCCTAAGGCGGCTGGTTTTAATTGTTTGAGAATGTATATAAACTGATGGCAATCCATTTAAGTGAGCAAGGTGGGATTATTCACAAAAAAGACGCATGGCCTACGCTAGCATAGCAGGTTTTCTATTCCATTGGAAGCTGAGACATATTTGCTGGCCCATAAGGCCGAGGCGGACGACTACTTTTTTTAAAAGAAAACACAAACAACTCAAGGGAGGGCATAGGAAACGGGAGGAGCTCGATCGCCAGCTGGATCCTGTAAGGGAAAAGGTAGGATTCTTAATAAAAAACAAAACAACATGAGGGGGCTGATCGCAACGTACACGTGAAGGCCCAAGTGGGCCGACTGAGCCGATACGAACCTTTTTTAATAGCACGTATAAAACTTGGCTCTACAAATTAGTATTATCTCATGTATTTCACGTAATGTAAAATGAGATGAAGGACGAAATCAAGAATATCATCTTGCTTTAATAATAGGTATAGATATAGATTAGCAAAAGAGCCCGTGCGTTGCAACGGGAGAGAAAACATAACACACGCTCTTAACTCAACAACCATCACTCAAGACCACAATAGGTCCATCTCCTTTATTTTTGTGAAGCATCATATTTGTGTTGCCACTTATCCTCCTTCTCACACTCGCCGGCGATGGCCTCGGTGTTCACACAAAACAACAAAAAACGTGTGTTGAATATGGTTAATCCTAAGGCGTCTCTCTCTCCCTCTCTCCTCCCTCTCCCTCTCTCTCTCCCCCCTCTCTCTCGCTCGCTTTCTCTCACTCTCGCGATGAGAAATCTGTTGTTTTCCCCTGCGACATTTTTCAGAGGTATGCATGTGTAGTTATCAATGTTTTCTTTTTCGTATATGGTTACAGCTGGATGTTTATTTGCAATCCGGATCGACGCCGGTATGAAAAAAAACGAATCTTGCGCTATAAATTATAAGTTTGCTTCCATAACTATATTTAAAAAAATATTTAACAGGTAAAATTAACATCATATGTAGATTTCACATATTTTTCTAATAAAATTTCATATATAATATGTTAAAATCGAAGTTACCACTACTAGGAAAAGGCCTACTAATGGCGCGGTGCGCCATTAGTATACCAGATACTAATGGCGCACCAGTAGTGCGCCATTAGTATGCCTAGAGGTGCGCCATTAGTAATATATTTTTTTTCAATTTTTTTAATTTTTTTAATCTCAGGTCATTATGGCTTAATCTCGAGTCAATATGCTTAATCTCAGGTCAAATCACACTCTGTGGTCAAACTTCTCAGAAGGTCACCCATCCTCACACTACTCCAGCCCAAGCACGCTTAACTTCATAATTCTATCCAACCCCAGCACCACCTCACTTCACAGGCACTTGTTGATATATCTATTATATCAATTCTATTAAACCTTGCTGATGTCTAGGACTTTGTTAATTTTGAAAAAATATTTCAAACTTCCCGGTCATATTACGTATCATATTTTGAAAAATAATTCAATTTTTTTCAAAACCAATTTTTTTTTCTGTTACTAGTGGCGCACCTAGCATACGGTGCGCCACTAGTAAGTTTGAATTTTTTTGAATTTTTTTGCCTCTGGATCTTAAAAGCCTCGTAACTTTTTTTCTGTTAGGTTTTTGGGGATTTTGAAAATGTTTAACGGGGTTTCCCCGGTTAAATTCGGATGTAACTTTTTGAGTAGATGATTTTTCATATAGAACACTTTTTAATCCGAGTTCGTTTGCAAAAGTTATGCCCATTTTACAAATTTCAGAGAGATTTTGCAAATAAAGACGAAATTTATATTTGTAAATTTTCCCAACAACTGGAACACATATCACATGGAAAACTTATTTTCTTTTTTTTTGACATTTCCATCATTTTCTTTTATTTTTTTAAACTGAAAAGGCGGTCCAGGGGGGGTGCATTCGGTGAAAGTTTTGGGTCAAGTTAGTAATGGCGCACCGCGCACTGTCAACTGGTGCGCCATTACTAAGTAATGTCGCACCAGTTGACAGTGCGTCATTACTAGTTTTAACTAGTAATGGCACACTATCCACTGGTGCGCCATTACTAAGTTTTTTTTAAAAAAAGTCAGAATTTGTTTTTTTTCAAAACTAGTAATGGCGCATCGTGGATGTGGTGCGCCATTACTAGTTTAACTAGTAATGACGCACTATTCACTGGTGCGTCACTACTAGTTTTGAAAAAAATGAATTTTTTTTTGTTACTAATGACGCACCGTGGATGTGGTGCGCCATTAGTATATACTAATGGCGCACCACATGTCTGGTGCGCCATTAGTGTCATTTCCATCTATAGCCCTTTTCCTAATAGTGTACGGTTTAAAAAATACAGATAATTTAGAAAATCATTTTGTTTGACTCAAGTATATTTCAAAATAATATTTAAAAATACTTAACAAGTAAAAATAATCTCATATTCATATTCTACATATTTTTCTAATCAAATTTCATGTATAACACGTTTAAATCAGAGTTACGGTTTAAAAGATATGGATGATTTAAAAAGTATTTGTTTGACATAAATATGATCCGTGGATGAATTATCTAAAACATCAGGTTTTTTTTTCAAAAAATGTAAAATAACTGTTCGGGTGTGACTTAAATCTAGACGGCGGGTTGATTTTAAGAAAAGACAGAGACTTTTGTGTAAAATACGAAAATAACGATTCATTTTAACTTAAAACAAGACTGCGGGTTGAATTCTCTGAAATAGAGGAACTTTTCTGAAAAATGCCATGACGGATGAAAGAAACCCAATTTGCTTTATTATTGACCACCATAGGTTCATCTCCTTTATTTTTGCGAGGCATCATATTTGTGTTGCCGCTTATCCTCCTTCTCACCCTCGCCGGCGATGGCGTCGGTGTTCACACAAAACAACAAAAAACGTGTGTTGAATATGGTTAATTCTAAGACGTCTCTCTCTCCATCTCTCCTCCCTCTCCCTCTCTCTCTCCCTCTCTCTCTCGCTCGCTTTCTCTCACTCTCGCGATGAGAAATATGTTGTTTTTGCGATATTTTTCAGAGGTATGCATGTGTAGTTATCGATGTTTTCGTTTCCGTATATGGTTACAGTTGGGTGTTTATTTGCAATCCGGATCGCCGACGGTATGAAAAAAAACCGAATCTTGCGCTATAAATTATAAGTTTACCTTCATAACTATATTTTAAAAATATTTAACAGGTACAATTAACATCATATTTAGATTCCACACATTTTTCTAATAAAATTTCATATATAATATGTTAAAATCGAAGTTACGATTTAAAAAATACAGATAATTTAGAAAATCATTTTGTTTGACTCAAATATATTCCAAAATAATATTTAAAGATACTTAACAGGTAAAAATAATCTCATATTCATATTCTACATATTTTTCTAATCAAATTTCATATATAATAAGTTTAAATCAGAGTTACGGTTTAAAAGATATGGATGATTTAAAAATCATTTGTTTGACTTATATGATCCGTGGATGAATTATCTAAAACATCAGGGTTTTTTCGAAAATGTAAAATAACGGTTCGGGTGTGACTTAAATCCGGACGGCGGATTGATTTCAAGAAAAGACATAGACTTTTGTGTAAAATACAAAAATAATGATTTGTTTTAACTTAAAACGGGACTGCGGGTTGAATTCTCTGAAATAGAGGGTCTTTTCTGAAAAATGCTATGACGGACGAAAGAAACTCAATTTGCTTTATTATTAGGTAAAGATTCATGCATGCATGGGTTTCAAACATCATGATCTCTTCTTCAAATAATTGAATTCTACTTTACATTGATTATGACGTCACCTAGTCTTTTACACCCACACAGCCATCTTCTCTTTATAATTGTACCATTAACTTTCTCTCGTGCATGCATGCACACACAGTACCAGTCGGCATTATCCATTGCACACATTCAATCTTTTTTTCAGGTCGGTCTCCCATGCATGCACACACACACACACACACACACACACACACACCTCCCCCTCCCCATCATATCGGGCATTCTTTATCTCTCACGTGCATGCGCAACGATCGATGTTCCTCTATGTGTGTGTGTGTATATATATAGCTAGGTCTTTCACAGTTTTCCACACAAACCGATAATCTATATATCTAGTGAGGTCTCACCCTCTTTCCCACATCCACATCGATCAATCTATACCTCTCTATATAGGATTACATAGCTAATACACCCACATTAATTATATATCCAACGTCCCCCTCTCATCATCCATGCCTCTGCTTCATCTCTCAGACGCGCGCACAGTGGCGAAGACAGGGGGTAGTAAGGGCCCTACCCCCCTAACATCACTATATATCGAGGCTAATATGAATGTGATCATTAGACAATTTCTGGTAAAATGATTTAAGTTGATGAATTGGCCCTCCTCGTAAAGGATTAGCAATGCTTGGCCCCTTAGCTCATTTATTTTTCATGGCTCCGCCACTGCGCGCAACAACGCATGTTCTCGTCCCCTCTCTTCAAATATCGATCTCGCACTTGTGCACTCCTTCATAGTCTCCCCTCCACTTGGCCCCTCGCACCATCTTCTAGCCCCCGCCGGATTTTGCCACATGTACAATCTAGCAAACTCCATGGTTGAACTTAAGCATAATCCACAAACCTTAAAACACAAGTGCTTCTCCTTTGTTCTAGAATCTTCCGTATCATAACTGCCCAAACTTTTTTTCTAGTTGAATTGCCATTACTTGTTTTTACTTTATGCTTTACAACGCATAATTCCATGAATCATAAAATAGATTAAGGGCTTCTTTGATTCAAAGGATTCTCAAAGGAATTTTGGAGGATTCTAATCCTTAGGATTTTTCCTATCTTGGTTGTTTGATTCGTAGGATTGTAAACCATAGAAATTTTTCTATAGGATTCATTTGCACTATATTTCATAGGAAACATCCCATCCACTCAAACCACTTTGAAAGAATCCTGTGTTTTTTCTATGCACAATCAAACACTCGTACAATCCTGTAGGATTCAAGACGACATTCCATTCTAATCCCATGTTTTTCCTATTCCCGCGTTTTGGAAATCCTACGAATCATATATGACTCAGAGCTTACATGCTATAGTGTGGCATTTATTCATAATTTGGTTGCCTAATCTGATGTGTGCAATGCACGTGTACCTTACTAGTATTTCGAGTATGTGCAAACACGTAAATTAGAACTCCAATGGCACGCTACACAGTGTCTCTCTTACAGTTCATGAAGCTACGTGGCACATGTGGAGGCGTTGTCGCGACCTCCTTGTGTGGATTGATCACAGTGACGTGCTGCTGCTTCCAGAAGAATGTACTCGTCCTCTCTGAGCCACACTGATGGTACATGCACGAAGCGAAGATGTGCACGCACTCACTCATTCCCTCGCACGCACACGCGGGTACACAGGGTGACACGTTTTTGTACGAAGATCCACCCCATGTGATAATTTGACGCGTGTAAACTCCTTCATTTCATTGATGGTCAATTAATACAACGTGTGCAAATTGAGTGGACGTGAGGGCGGAAGAAAGACATTACTACTCCACTACGCGCATGCGAGTAGTTAAATCATGGGGTGCGAGTACTTCCATTGGTCTCCTTCGTATTTTGTGCCAATTTTTGACCATATTTGTAAGTAACATAATATTTATGCATGCCATAAAAAGTGGCACAAAAAAGGGGGCCAATAAACCAGGACGCAGGCAGCATGATCAATGTTTGCCAGGGCTACTGTTGGTGGCCTTTGTATTTAAATATGGACGGAGTGGAGTAGTACTATCTTTATCTTAGCCTCGTAGGGCTCTCCCAGCGCCTAGCTCGCCTCCCCGCCTTGCCCACCGGATCCCGCCATGGAGGATCCCTCCATGGATAATCCCTTAGATCCCAGGATCCCGCGGGCTGCCCTCTCGCTGCGGCCCACAGCACTGCCGCCTTTGAGCGAAACCCACATGTGTTTTAGAGGGGATCCATTGCTCTGGAATCACTGATCGGTGTCGCCGGAGGACATGCCAGGGCTGCATTTCAGGTGGTGGGCAGCAAGGGAAAATCAGATCGAGGAAGCGTCGCATTGATTGGAGAGAAGTTCCAAGGAGCCACGCCTGGCGCAACACAAGGCGGAGGCCCAAGTCGATCTCAGGGGAGAGATGCTGAGGGATGTCAGCATCCGGCAGCGTTGCGTTGATTTCAAGCTAGGGCTAATAGAAGAGATCATATTCACAGAGTTGACTGTGGAGGAAAGAACACGCATACCTGCGCAATGGCATGAGCAGTCGGTGCAACTGTTCAAATGGGGGGTAGGAGAAGCCAAATCCCGGGACCAGTTGCGGTGCGCCGCTGGGCATGCATCGTAGGCGAGGTGAGCTTCCCTCCTTCCCCGCCAGCGATGCAGTGACCTAGTCGGTTGCTGCTGTAGTGAACTTGCAACGCTATGTCGGTTTGCAACCTTGACAATCACTCCATCTATATGTATTGTTTTCCTGTAAAAAATACTTGGTCGTTTGGAAAAAGATGGTAATTGATTTATCACTAGTTTTAGAATGCTTGGTCATGACAATCAATCGAAGCCACAACCAGAAGTCTCCATCGCGCAAGTACTTTATGGTCGGTCGGACCCACGTCTCACCGAAGGGACACGCATCAGCTTGGTCTGACATGTACGGCGAGTTACATCACTGACTTGTGCGACCGCATTTGAGCAGTGTAGTACTCCCTCTATCTCAGTTTACAAGTCATGCACGTGTACCTAGGTTGTTAATTTGATCAACTTAATAAGAGGCATACATTACGAAAAATATATCATTACAAACTCATCGGGAGCTGTTTCGGGCCTCGAAACCAAAACCATCAATTAATCTTTACCTTGTCCCCATCACATTCCAAAGTACTAGTGCTACAATTAAGTGCAAGCCTGCTCACACCTACCTGTACGTACCAAACCTGAACGTGTTCCCAATATGCAGGTTTTAGTGCTAGTGCTAGTACTTAGGTTATAAAAAGGGGAACTACCTAACCAAAATTGCTCTACCTTCCTCCTCATAAGTCCTCCTTCTTCGCCCGTCCTTGCCATGGCAAGTGTGCAGAGCTCTAGGTCGAGAACTACTCGTAACAAGGGAGCGGCAACCAAGACCGTGGAAAAAAAAGAGGGCTCACCGCCACGCAGAGACCTCGAAAGATCTCTACGGGCAGGCGATGGCTCCCAGGAGCGCCCTAGCTGCGGAGGCGAACATGCCGAGCTGGCGGCACTGGAGTCGTTATCCCTTGACGGCATGCCCGATTAGCTCAATAAGCACCTCAATAAGCAGAAGGAGTTCATCCACGACTTGGTGGAGCTGCTGAAGGAGAGCCTTGATGACAAGCCCGCTGAGCACAATGAGCAGGGGGAGTTGACCGCCGGCTTGGTGATGCTGTTGAAGAAGAGAATTGCCTCGGAGAAGAAGGTGACCGACGAAATCCTACAACTTCAGGAGGACAAGGCGAAGCTCTGCCACGAGCTCGACCTGCTGAAGGAGGAGAACGCCGGCTGGAAGAAGCTGCATGAGAATAATAGTTCCTCGATGAAGATGTTGCAGGCCCTCGTCATGGAACAGAAGGAGGAGTTGGCGAAGCTCCGCATCGAGCACCCAGCTGCTGTCAAGGTACGTAATGCGGCCCTGGAACAGATGATGAAGGCTCGCGTCGAGAAATCCCGCGTCATGGACACAATGAAGAAGATGGCGGGGGAGACGCGCAAGGAGATGGAGGTCGTGGAGGCAATGAAGAAGCAGTTACGACTCCGCGGCCAGCAACCCTTCATGTAGTGAGAGCAGTGCCCCAGACTTGTGTGTGCGTCTTCCTTTTTTGGGGGGTGATAATCTTCCTTCTTCTTTTGCTCCTGTGTTTCTTATTTTGCTTCGTGTGTTTCGCCGCATGTGTCACGTTCTCTGTGAGGCATGAATAGAACAATGCTAAAAATGAGATGACTAGCAAATTAGATCATTCTTTATCGCTAATAGAACAATGCCTTTTGCTAGTAATATATAATAAGAGTAGAGAGTAGAGATATGGCACTGGGTTGCCGTGTTTCGTGCTCCTCCATCGTACTCCAGTGGAAAACTTCAGTATACCGCACGGTTCTTTGCTCCTCCTCAGGTCGTCGGCACATTTATATGAGCAGTCAAATCACAAGGCCCCGCCTTCCAGCAGTAATGAGCTGTCAAATCACAAAGGTTCTCGCCTCTCTTGAAACCGACCTAGCTGGACTACCCCGCCCTCTAGACTTTTAAAAAATGTATACTTTTCTATAGTAGTAGGATCGATGGATTGTGCCATGGAGCAAAACTAACAAGATGAAATTAAAGAAAAAGGTGGTACATATAGAGAGCGCTCGTCGCCAAATTATGCATATAATACTATTTAAAAAGCTAGTACGTGCTTAAATGAGATGCTAAATTATATTAAAGAAATTAGCATACCTATTTAATTCTTGGGTTCTTATTATTTATGCCACTAGTTTGTGTATCACTACTTAGTTTTGTCATTAGAAGTTACAACTACTCAAAAATGTCATCGATCCGTGAGATGCCTTCTCAAAAATGCAATTAGATATCTCAAAAATGCCATTGTTAAGTTAGATGTTTGCTCAAAAATACCATTAGACATTGTGATTTTCACGTCAAACCTGTTGACCATGTTACATGACAAAAATAAGCCGATTCTCGCAATGATAAGTGTGGCCCCGCTTGTCAGGACTAACCAAGCGAACAATTTTACAGGAAAATAAGAACGATGTTGGGATCAAGTAGGCCCCACTCTTTATTTTACTGTAGTGAGGTAGAGGGAGAGCTGGCATGTTGGTCCATCGGTATTTATGTCATTATAACATGGCAAAGGAGATTCGAGTCACAATAATGGTGTCAAGCACAACACACCCGTCAAATAAAAGTAAGCACCCTGAAATTCTTTGACAAAACTAAGCCCCCTGAAATTCTTTGACAACTAAACTGCTGGCTATATGATGTTGGCCATATATATTGTACGTATATAATGTGAAGAAATGAGTGGTAGTCGTAGTACTATACCAACTAAAAGATGAATTGTAAGAAATACTAGCATGTACGTACTGAAGAGTTAAAGTAATGGGAAGAAACATAACATAGTTCTACTGGGGTCTCAACACAACACACCCCTCAAATAAAACTAAGCACACCAGAAATTAAACTAAGCAACTAATTTGGTAGACACTGCATTAGAACCACCATGAGCAACGACATTGCCACCTTACTCGGAGTCCTCGTCCACGTCCTCGACTTCATCCTTGTCCCTCTTCCTCTTGGGCGATACTTCTTTGCTTGAACCACACACTTGGCTCTTGCTCTTCATCCAACCCTTGTAGATATTGAAACAAAGGTAGCCATCCGTTGCAGCATAGTGGATGTGGTCTATATCTAGTACATTCCACTACCATGCACAATGAAACGTGTGCGGAGGTTTCTTCAGTTTACCATACGAAGGATGAACCATGGCTCCTGCCAGGGTCAACATTGAAGGCTGATCACGGGAGGGCACCAGCCCTTCCTTCTGGAGGTCCAAGGGGTTTCCTACAACGAGGCCTATCCGACCCAGGATTTCCTTGTCGTTCCTAAAGTCTACAGTAATGAATGTGACTCGGCCGCCCTTGAGGAACATCTTAAATTCCTCGCACTCAACGTCGGCATGGCATATGTAGTAGACCAAGCATAAGTCATGCATGCAAACCTGGATCACGGCGTGCTTCTTCTTCTCTGCCTCCTTTAGATTCTTCTCGCTTCCCGGGACTGTGGTGTACTCAACATCTAGCCCAGCGACCCACTCATCATTTGAGTTTTTGAACATGTGTTTGAAGCGAGCAAGGCATTCTTTCACCGTTGCGGAAGAACAGGTGTAGATGACGTCGAACTCATTGCCGGTGATGCATGGTTCTAACCTTGTACTCACCGCCGATCCTAGAGAATTGGGACGCCATGGATTTGGGAGGAGGGTTAGGATTAGTGGAACTGCCGTAATGTGAAAGGACAGGACGACTAGGAGCGGTTTATCGATTGTAAAAATACCGAGTGGGGGACGCGTGCGAACGGTAGGGTAGTGGCTTGCCTGGTGGATAAATCGATTCATGCACAGTACTATGGGGCCCAATTAGATGTCATGTCTACTCGACACCCAATTAAATGGCTTTCGATGTCATGTCAAGCGTCGGGAAAATTACAGGTGATATGAAGCTTTCCATTCTCCCATGATACGGGCTTCTGAGAGCCCTTGGATCTGAGATTGAATGGTTGCATGGCGTGATTCTAGACCTATGGGTGAATATCCTATCCTGGAGGGTTATTCTGCAAATTTTCAGCAACTTAGCATGCGACCGTTCAATCTCAGATCCAAGGGCTGCCAGCAGCCCGTATCATGGTCGCGCCTACCACGACCGTCGCCTCGCTCGCGCGGTCGCGCCCTTGGAGATTTAACATAGTGTGTTAGGCTATCTGACGTTGGCATGTCATACATAGTCATCACTTAGTCACTCATACAACAAGGTTAGCTATAAGGTTGGCTATAAGATTATTTTTTGTTTACTTCTCTCTATCTCTTTCTTCGTAGTATTTATTGCATTTGCCAAGGAGTGACCTCTTCCAATGAAATGGTGCTTAGATGAGGTGATATGGGCATTAAATGGCTTAGCAACTCAAATCCCCAATGCATAGGTGCTTAGTTTTTTGTTGCTAAGTTTGCTTCATCTAGGTACACGCGCTTAGCACCGTTTCTTCCAGGGGTCACCAAACTAGTCTCTCTCTTCTTAAGTAACTTACCACATCAGACTTTATGCCTATGTGGCATGCTTAGTAGCTGTAGGATCAAGTACAATAGTGGGCTATAAGCCCACTTTACATGGCATTTTTGCATATGTGGGGGAAAGAGGCAAGGAAAAAGTGGAGGAGTGGGCTCTCAAGCAAGAGCCAGCCTCTACATGGTGGAGCATTGGGAGAGGCACCTGTATGGAGGTGGTCAGGAATTGGGAGACTCACGCCGGTCGTAGCTCCGCAGTTAAAATGACAATGGCAGGTCAAATCACCGGGCCCCACTTGTCCAGCAGTAACTCGCTGTCAAATCACACAACCCTATGTTTGCAGCAGCCTACTCCCTCATCTTCTCGCGTCTCTGTTGAACCGACTAGGCGGAACTGCCCCACCTACCGTGCGTGAAAAGCCCTGCCCTTGACTTTTAAATAGTATAGTATACTAATTTTGTGTCGATGGATTGCGCCATGGAGCAAAGCCTCAAGAAAACAACGTACACATTTATGAAGTAAAGTATACAGCACACCCGTCGCGTTCGCGTCGCACCCCAGACGGTCGGTCGGTCTGGCACGCCGCTCTCCGAATGGAACGCGCGTCATATTGTGTTTGCACACACATGTGGGACCGCAATTGAGAACCGACCATAGGCACACTCCCCGGCCCCGCAAGTCGGGTGAGTTAATAGAAGAGAGAGACGAGCGATAGTACTAGAGAAGTGTTGCACAGACGTTGGTGGAGGCCTCGACGTTGGTGCCTGGACGATCCCAGCATGACACGAAAGATCAGTTCGTCCATGCATGCGACCAGACTCCAGTAGACACGCCTGGATTGGCTATCGTCTACATATCGTGCAGGCTGTGTTGTACAGGGCTGTAGTTCTGGTGAGAAATCTAAAAAAGGTTTCTTGTCATCTCGCAAAATTAGGTGTCATGTGCTTCGGATCACTGCGAGGGTTAAACAGCGACAACTGAGTTCCTCCAAGGCGCTAGTCATGGGGGCCACATGCACGAAGACTGATCGACTGCCATCTATGTCAAGCCGGCTATGGTAATTAGGGCATCTATCGATGGACCACTTTCCTACGAGTTTATCTTTAATTTGAGCTTTGTTCCTCGTCTAGTTTGTCCGTCGGGATTCATGTTGTCTTCTTTGGGCAATGAGGTTATGGTTTCTTGTCATGTTATAATCTGGTGCTTCAGATCAAAATCCGGTGCGTCCCGATCAACGTGTTGGAAATATGACCTAGAGGAAATAATAAATTAGTTATTATTATATCATATTTCATTGTTCATGATAATCGTTTATTATCCATGCTAGAATTGTATTGATAGGAAACTCAGATACATGTGTGGATAAATAGACAACACCATGTACCTAGTAAGCCTCTAGTTGACTAGCTCATTGATCAATAGATGGTTACGGTTTCCTGACCATGGACATTAGATGTCGTTGATAACGGGATCACATCATTAGGAGAATGATGTGATAGACAAGACCCAATCCTAAGCCTAGCACAAGATCGTGTAGTTCGTTTGCTAAAGCTTTTCTAATGTCAAGTATCATTTCCTTAGACCATGAGATTGTGCAACTCCCGGATACCGTAGGAGTGCTTTGGGTGTGCCAAACGTCACAACGTAACTGGGTGTCTATAAAGGTACACTATAGGTATCTCCGAAAGTGTCTGTTGGGTTGGCACAAATCGAGACTGGGATTTGTCACTCCATGTAAACGGAGAGGTATCTCTGGGCCCACTCGGTAGGACATCATCATAATGTGCACAATGTGATCAAGGAGTTGATCACGGGATGATGTGTTACGGAACGAGTAAAGAGACTTGCCGGTAACGAGATTGAACAAGGTATCGGGATACCGACGATCGAATCTCGGGCAAGTACAATACCGCTGGACAAAGGGAATTGAATCCGGGATTGATTGAATCCTCGACATCGTGGTTCATCCGATGAGATCATCGTGGAACATGTGGGAGCCAACATGGGTATCCAGATCCCGCTGTTGGTTATTGGCCGGAGAGTTGTCTCGGTCATGTCTGCATGGTTCCCGAACCCGTAGGGTCTACACACTTAAGGTTCGATGACGCTAGGGTTATTAGGAAGACTTGTATGTGATTACCGAATGTTGTTCGGAGTCTCGGATGAGATCCCGGACGTCACGATGAGTTCCGGAATGGTCCTGAGGTAAAGATTTATATATGGAAAGTTGTTGTTCGGGTTCCGGGAAAAGTTTGGTTTTTTCCGGTATTGTACCGGGAAGCTTCCGGAAGGTTCCGGAGGGGTCTGGAGGTCCGGAAAATGTTCCACCACGTCCAATATAGCAGCATGGGCTGTAAGGGGGCGCCATAACCTTAATGGGCCAAGGGCACCAGCCCCCCCAAGGCCCATGCGCATGGGAGAGGGGAAACCCTAAGGGGGAGGGCCTCCACTTGACTTGGGAGGCACTCCTCCCCCCCTTGGCCGCCGCCCCCAACCCTAGATGGGATCTAGGGGGGCGGCCCCCCTCTCCCCACCTATAAATAGTGGAGGGGTGGGAGGGCGGTCACACCCTTGAACTTGGCGCAGCCCCTCCCCTCCAATACCTCTCCTCCTCCGCGTGAGCTTGGCGAAGCCCTGCCGGAGAACTGCCACTCCATCACCACCATGCCGTCGTGCTACTGTTGGACTCTCTTCCTCAACCTCTCCCTCCTCCTTGCTGGATCAAGGCATGGGAGACGTCTCCGTTCCCTACGTGTGTTGAACGCGGAGGTGCCGTTCGTTCGGCGCTAGGATCATCGGTGATTTGGATCACGACGAGTACGACTCCATCACCCCCGCTCACTTGAACGCTTCCGCTTAGCGATCTACAAGGGTATGTAGGTGCACTCTCCTTCCCCTCGTTGCAAGATTACTCCATAGATTGATCTTGGTGATGCGTAGAAAATTTTAAATTTTTGCTACGATCCCCAACACAACGTGCCTTGCTGTTCTCTCCCAAGCACCGAGGGTAGGGAGGGCCTCCGACCCCTTCTTCCTCGCTTCCATAGTGTGGGAAGATCCGGCCTCCCGCTGCCGACCTAGCGACATCCCGGCGACCCTCAGGTATAACTTCCTTCGAAACCGGCCTTGCTCTACTTCTCGAGCTCCTGACGTTGCTGCATTTGTATGTTTTACTATTTCCCTGTTCCCCTCGTAGATACTCCCTCCATTCCAAAATAGATGACCCAACTTTGTATTAACTTTGTCCTAAAGTTAGTACAAAGTTGAGTCATCTATTTTGGAATGGAGGGAGTAGGATCGATTGGCTGTTCGAAAGCCACCTAAATATTTACTATTAAGAGGTAAAACTAGTTCATTGATACGTCTCCAACGTATCTACTTTTCCAAACACTTTTGCCCTTGTTTTGGACTCTAACTTGCATGATTTGAATGGAACTAACCCAGACTGACGCTGTTTTCAGCAGAAATACCATGGTGTTATTTATGTGCAGGAGCAAACATTCTCGGAATGACCTGAAACTTCACGGAGCCACTTTTCAGAAAATAAGAAAAATACCTGCAAAAGATGAAGGCCAGGGGGCCCACCACCTGCCCACGAGGGTGGGGGTGCGCCCCCTACCTCGTGGGCCCCCTGTTGCCTCTCCGACGCCAACTCCAACTCCATATATTGAGTTTCGGGGAGAAAAAATCAGGAAGAAGAAATCATCACGTTTTACGATACGGAGCCGCCGCCAAGCCCTAAAACCTATCGGGAGGGCTGATCTGGAGTCTGTTCGGGGCTCCGGAGAGGGGAATCCATCGCCATTGTCATCATCAACCATCCTCCATCACCAATTTCATGATGCTCACCGCCGTGCGTGAGTAATTCCATCGTAGGCTTGCTGGACGGTGATGGGTTGGATGGGATCTATCATGTAATCGAGTTAGTTTTGTTAGGGTTTGATCCCTAGTGTCCATTATGTTCTGAGATTGATGTTGCTATGACTTTGCTATGCTTAATGCTTGTCACTAGGGCCCGAGTGCCATGATTTCAGATCTGAACCTATTATGTTTTCATCAATATATGAGTGTTCTTGATCTTATCGTGCAAGTCTATAGTCACCTATTATGTGTTATGATCCGTTAACCCCGAAGTGACAATAATCGGGATACTTACCGGTGATGACGGTAGTTTGAGGAGTTCATGTATTCACCATGTGTTAATGCTTTCTTCCGGTTCTCTATTAAAAGGAGGCCTTATTTAGCGACCAGACCTCAAATAGTCTGATCTCTGTGCTCCGGTGTCATCCCTGGATCAGTAATGCTGACACCACACAGTACTCGGAGGATTTATAGCAGAGTAGCAATCACACACTTATTACATCGAGTGTCTCAAAAGAGAACTTAATACAATAAATATGGCTTAAGGCCATCTAATAACGATAACAGCGGAAGGCTTGGAAGATAAGTGAGTCCATCAACTCCAACGGCATCACTGAGTATAGAACCACGACCTAAAACTCCTTAATCGTCGTCTGAAAAGTCTGCAACATTAACGTTGCAGCCCGAAAATGGGTCAGCACATGGAATATGTTGGCAATGTAACACATAGAGAGTAATGGAATGAAACAGCTATACTATATGCATATTTGGCTGGTGGAAAGCTCTATGGTTATAGTTTTGCGTAAAGCCAATTTTTCCCTACTTCAAAGGAATAGATTTATTTAACTATCATGGTAGTTGTTAAACATTGAGAATGGTTGATAGCATTCTCAATCCCAATTAAACATCATCATTAAACATAACCCAACAAAATTAATTTAGAGTAACATGTTGAGATTCACATGATAATCCAGGCACTAGATACTCAAGATGTCCATAACCGGGGACACGGCTAACCATGATTAGTTTATTACACTCTGCAGAGGTTTGCGCACTTTTCACCACAAGACTCGATCGCCTCCATTTGGTTTCTCGCACTACATGGTGTTTGAGAAGATGGATGACCGAGACATAGTCTTTCAGAAGCGCTAGCACCTTACGATCGGGTAGACCGTACCACCTACATCCCCTACATCTGCTAGTCTACCACTTTAAGAGTTCGCACGACTTAGTCAACTATGCTAGAGCCCATAATAGCCTGTGGCTGCACACAGAAGTTTCTAGTATGAATAGTCTCATGATCCCTTTGAGCCTGGGTGGTGGTCCAAAAGAAAACAGGCAAGTCCTGGAATACCCAGGTGCCTCAATCCACCCAGATGTGTGTTTAAGTTACCACCTTAGATAAACAATTAATTAATCAAACTCACATCTGTCATGGATATCACTCACCCAATCCACGTCTACTAGCATAGCATGGCATAATAAGCAAACGTAGAAGTAACTCCCAAAGGTTTGATAATAAACAGGTAATAGGTACTACCTCATCTACTTCCCATCCCACAATTTAGTTAGATCCTAACCATTCAATGTGTGAGGATTGATCTAATGCAATAAAACTGGGTAGTAGAAAAGGTATGATCAAAGTGTTACTTGCCTTGCTAATGATCCGGGAAACCTAGAGATTCGAAGTAACAAGCGGCGCACTCCGGGTATTCTATCGCAGACAAACAAACAAGCATACAATAAGTACTCATCTAATGCACAGGTAAAACTCAAATAAGAGATCTAACCAGAAGGTTCAACTTAAGAACTCCGGTTGGCAAAAAGAATCAAATCGAATGAAGCAACGAAAGTCAAACGGCGAAAGAAAACAACTTCGTTCTACTAATATGGGTCTAGGGCAAATTTTACAGTAGCAAAATCTTGTTTAAGTTGGTTAAACGGATAGAGGGTTTCGAGACGAAACTCTAGGCACTTGAATCGCCTGATTCCGATAAACGAGCGAAAAGTTATACTAAAACGAAAATCGGATCAGGAATTGCGATCAAAAAAATCGCGGATTTAATCCGAGAAAAAGAAAAAAACGACGAACGCTCGCTAAATTAAATAAACTGGAAAACCGATCTATTTAAAAAAAACCGAATCTAAAAAAACCAACGGAAAAACCGAATGGTTTCTCGAAAAAATTAAAAAAAACTGGCACGGATTTCGAGGCGGCGGCGGACATCGGCGAGCGTGCGGCGGCGGGCGCGGCGGCGGCGGTGGCGGGAGCGGTGCGGGGCGGCTAGGGTTTCGGGGCTGGGCGCTGGCTCTCCCGGCTGGGCCTCCTCCCCGGCTTTTAAAGCCTGCCCCGGGCCGGTGTCCAGGTCGGACACGGCCCGTAGGTCGGTGCGCGTTTTTTTATTTACATGCAGAAGAAAAATAAAAAGAAATACTAAACGGACTCCCAAAATTCCGAAATAAATTTTCACGGGCTTCTAAAATCAAGCCGCACAAGGTGAACATTTATTTGGGACCTAAATGCAATTTTGAAAAACGCACATTTTTCCTAAATTCAAATAAAACACCGAAAAACTCTGAAATAAAATCTTATTTGATTTTATTATTAAATCCTCAATATTTCTTTATTTTGGGAAAGTCATTTTATTCCCTCTCTCATATTTTTGTAATAGAAATAATTGATGATAAAATAAATAAAATCAAATGATCCTATTCTCAAAATTTGAGAAAACTCAAATATGAAAATAACGAAATCCCCAACTCTCTCCGTGGGTCATTGAGTTGCGTAGAATTTCTAGGATCAACCAAAATGCAAAAATAAAATATGGTATGCAATGATGATCTAATGTATAACATTCCAAATTGAAAATTTGGGATGTTACAAACCTACCCCCCTTAAGATGAATCTCGCCCTCGAGATTCGGGTTGGCTAGAAAATAGGTGAGGGTGGTCCTTGAGCAAATCTTCCTCTCGTTCCCAGGTGGCTTCATCCTTCGTGTGGTGGCTCCACTGAACTTTGCAAAACTTGATAACCTTGCTGCGAGTGACTCGACTGGCAAACTCAAGGATCTTAATTGGTTTCTCCTCGTAGGTCAAATCGTTATCCAACTGAATAGTTTCCAATGGCACTGTGTCTCTCAAAGGTATGTCAGCCATCTCCGCGTGGCACTTCTTTAACTGAGAAACGTGGAACACATCATGAACTCCTGACAATCCTTCAGGCAATTCCAACTTGTAGGCCACTTCTCCCATACGCTCCAAAACACGATATGGTCCTACAAATCATGGCGCTAACTTCCCTTTAACTCCAAAACGCTTTGTTCCCCGAAGTGGAGATACTCGAAGATAAGCTCTATCTCCGACTTCGTAAACTGTCTCCTTGCGTTTAGAATCTACATAACTTTTCTGTCTGGACTGGGCTACCTTGAGCCTATCGCGAATCAACTTCACCTTCTGTTCAGACTCTTTAATCAAGTCAGGTCCAAACAACTGGCGGTCCCCAACTTCGTCCCACGATAACGGTGTCCTGCACCTCCTTCCGTACAATGCTTCAAAAGGGGCCATCTTTAAACGGGTTTGGTAACTGTTGTTGTAAGAGAACTCTGCAGATGGCAAATTATCGTCCCAACTAGATCCATAATCTAGCGCACAAGCTCTCAGCATATCCTCCAAAATCTGATTTACTCTCTCAGTCTGTCCATCTGTCTGTGGATGAAAAGATGTACTGAACTCTAGCCTGGTACCCAAAGTTTCGTGCAACTGCTTCCAGAACTTTGAGGTAAACTGGGTTCCTCTATCTGATACGATACTCCTTGGAACTCCATGCAAACATACGATCCTGGTCATGTATATCTTTGCCAACTTAGCACTGGTGTAAGTGGTCTTTACTGGGATGAAATGAGCTACTTTCGTCAATCGATCAACTACAACCCAAATCGAGTCATAGCCTGAACGAGTCCTGGGCAATCCCGTGATAAAATCCATGCCTAACTTATCCCACTTCCATTCGGGTATCGGCAATGGTTGTAACAATCCTGCTGGCTTCTGATGCTCTGCCTTTACTCTCTGACATACATCACAAACTGCTACATACTCCGCAATATCCTTCTTCATTCCGGTCCACCAGAAAATATCCTTCAAATCCAAATACATCTTGGTATTTCCTGGGTGAATTGAATATGGTGAATCGTGTGCCTCTTGCAAAATCAACTTCCTGATCTCCGGGTCATTGGGCACGTAAACGCGGTCTTCAAACCATAGGGTGTCGTGTTCATCCTCACGAAATCCTTTAGCTTTTCCTTTGCTCAGTTTCTCCTTTATAGCGGCAATCTCTTTGTCAGTCTTCTGAGCTTCCCTGATTCTATCCATCAAAGTTGACTGAATCTCCAATGCTGCTACATAGCCTCTCGGAACTATTTCCACACATAGTTCATGAAGATTTTCTGCTAACTCCTTGGGTATTTCTCCCATCATTAACGTATTGACATGGCTCTTACGGCTTAATGCATCAGCTACTAAATTAGCCTTTCCGGGGTGATAATGCAATTTCATATCATAATCCTTGATGAGCTCCAGCCATCTCCTTTGTCTGAGATTTAACTCCTTCTGGGTGAAAATATACTTCAAACTCTTATGATCCGTATACACCTCACAATGATTTCCAATCAGAAAATGCCTCCATGTTTTCAAAGCGTGCACTACGGCTGCTAAATCCAAATCATGCGTGGCATAATTCAACTCATGAGGCTTCAGTTGTCTTGAGGCATATGAAACAACTCTCCCTTCCTGCATAAGCACTGCTCCAAGTCCTCGACGTGAAGCGTCGCAATACACCTCATAATCTTTGGTCTCGTCTGGCAAAATCAACACTGGTGAGGTAACCAAGAGTTTCTTCAACTCCTGGAAACTAGCCTCACATTCCTCCGTCCATATGAACTTGGTATGTTTCTTCAACAACTCAGTCATAGGCTTCGCAATCTTTGAGAAATTCTCAATAAATCTCCCGTAGTATCCTGCGAGTCCAAGAAAACTCCGTATCTCTCCAACTGTTGTTGGGGCTTCTCACTTGGTCACGGTATCAACTTTAGTGGGATCAACTGCTATACCTTCACCAGATATAACGTGTCTGAGGAATCCTACTTCCTTCAACCAAAACTCACATTTGCTGAACTTGGCATATAATTGATGTTCTCTGAGCTTTTCAAGTACCAATCGTAAATGTTCCTTATGCTCCTCTTCAGTCTTCAAGTAAACCAGGATATCATCAATGAACACCACAACGAACTTATCCAAGAACTCCATAAACACTTTGTTCATCATGTTCATAAAATAGGCAGGTGCGTTAGTCAGACCAAATGACATAACGGTATACTCGTACAGCCCATACCTGGTGGTAAAATCTGTCTTCGGAATATCCTGTTCTCGAATCTTCAACTGGTGGTATCCTAATCGCAGATCGATCTTGGAAAATACCTTAGCTCCTTGTAATCGATCAAACAGATCATTAATCATCGGTAGTGGGTACTTGTTCTTGATTGTTACTTCATTCAATCCTCGATAATCAACAACCATCCTTAACGATCCATCCTTCTTCTCCACTAGTAGTACTGGCGATCCCCAAGGCGAAGAACTTGGGCGAATATATCCTTTATCCAGTAACTCCTTAATCTGCTTCTTAATTTCCACCAAATCCTTTGCTGGCATCCTATATGGTCTCTTTGATATTGGCCCTGTGCCTGGCAATAGCTCAATCAAAAACTCAATATCTCTATCCGGTGGCATGCCTGGCAACTCCTCTGGAAATACTTCAGGGAAATCCCTTACCACTGGTACTTCCTCCTGCACAACTCCTGTTAGGCAATTTACTTGAGTCCTCTTTGGCACATGCCGGGATACATACTTGATCCTTCTCCCTTCTGGGGTGGTATGCAAAATTGACTTACTAGCACATTCAATATTCCCTTCATACTTTGATAACCAATCCATGCCTAATATCACATTCAATCCTTGAGATTCCAATACTATTAGGTCTGAGGGAAAAACATAGTTACCAATCCTTAATGGTAACCGATCACACCATAGACTAGCCACATACTCTGCTCCAGGCGAGGTTACTAACATGGGTGACCTAAGGGCTTGGGTTGATAGGTTATACTTATCCACAAATCCTCTTGAGATGTATGAATGCGATGCACCAGTATCAAAAAGAACAAGTGCAGTAAATGACTTAACCAAAAACTTACCTATTACTGCATCGGGCTGAGCTTCAACCTCCTCCACACTAACGTGGTTCACCTGTCCCCTGTTGAAAGGGTTCGGCTTCTTCCCAGAACTTCCATTGCCATTTTGGCCTTCAGGACATTTATTGGCATAATGTCCGGTCTTCTGACACTTAAAGCAAGTGACTTGGCTCAGGTCCTTCTTGGCTGGGGTTGATGGGTTGGTGCGATTCTGGCCATTGCTTCCTCCATTGCCATTTCCATTCTTGGTGCCATTGTGATTGTGCGAGCTACCTCCTCCATGGGTATGCTGAAAATGTCCTCCCGGTCTACGGGTAAAACGTGGCGTCTGCTGAGCTCCTGAATTGTACTTTCCTTGTCCTACTTCCTCTTGCGATTCTCAATTTGCTGCTGCTTGCCTTCAATCATAAGAGCACGACCTACCAACTCCTGGTAGTTGTTGAAGGTTGCTACCATCAACTGCATGCTCAACTCATCATTCAGTCCTTCCAGAAACTTCTCCTGCTTAGCTGCATCCGTAGTGACATCATCTGGGGCATAACGTACTAAATTACTAAAGTCCTCCACATACTGGCCAACTGTCCGTCCTCCTTGGCGCAAGTTGCGAAACTCACGCTTCTTCATGGCCATAGCTCCTGCTGAAACATGTGTAGTACGAAAAGCCTGCTGAAACTGGTCCCATGTGACAGTGTCGACTGGAAAGGTGGCTGTGAAATTCTCCCACCATGATGCTGCGGGTCCTTCTAGCTGATGTGCGACAAACTTCACCTTCTCCGCATCTGTGCATCCTGCTGTGGTCAACTCCCTAGCTGTCTTGCGGAGTCAATCATCTGCTACTTTCGGCTCGGTGCTACTGGAAAACATCGGCGGGTTTAGGGAAAGATTACCTGGATAGTTGTGCTAGTTCTGTTTTCAGGGAAAGAACACTGGATGAAGCTGAAATTCTATTGAATAATATGTTGACAAATGAAAATAATTGGACACCTCCGGAGCCAATTCCTGAGCCTATTCCTAAACCAACTCCGAAGAAGAGGGGTATTCTATTTCTCAGTCCTGAAGATATGCAAGAGGCAAAGAAATCTATGAAAGAAAAAGGTATTAAAGCTGAAGATGTTAAGAATTTACCTCCTATTGAAGAAATACATGGTCTTAATTTACCGCCTATTGAAGGAACATATAATCTTAATCCTTTACCTATTGAAGAAACTCATGGTCTTGATAACCCGACACAGGTAGTAAAGGTAAATTCTCTCTATAGATATGATAAAGATGAAATCCCATTTACTAAATTTGCTAGCCCATGCTTAGATGAGTTTGATAAATTTATGGCTAAGCAAGAAGACTTTAATGCTTATTTTGGTAGACAATTGAAATACAATTCAAATATGCTTGAACACTTGGGTGATTATATGGCTAATATTAAAGGTGAACTTAAACTTATTAGTAAACATGCTTCTACGGTTACCACTCAAGTAGAACAAGTACTTAAAGCTCAAAATGATTTGCTCAATGAATTGAATAGTAAAGATAATGATAATGCTGTTAGAGTGGCTACTAGAACTGGTAGAATGACTCAGGAACCTTTTTATCCTGAAGGTCACCCTAAGAGAATTGAGCAAGATTCTCAGAGAAATAATATAGATGCACCTAGTCCTTCTAAAAAGAAGAAAAAGAAAAATGATAAGACTTTGCATGCTTCTAGTGATCCTATTGTTGAAACACCTGAGAATCCAAATGATATTTCTATTTCTGATGCTGAAACTCAATCTGGTAATGAACCTGAAACTAGTAATAATGTTAATGATAATGTTCATGATGATGCTCAACCTAGTAATGATAATGATATAGAAATTGAACCTGCTATTGTTCTTGATAAGCCACAATCAAAGAATCAACGTTATGATAAGAAAGACTTTGTTGCTAGGAAACATGGTAAAGAAAGAGAACCACGAGTTCAGAAACCCATGCCTTTTCCTCCCAAACCATCCAAGAAAAAGGATGATGAGGATTTTGAGCGCTTTGCTGAAATGATTAGACCTATCTCTTTGCGCATGCGATTAACTGATATGCTGAAAATAAATCCTTATGCTAAGTATATGAAAGATATTGTTACAAATAAAAGAAAGATAACAGAAGCTGAAATTTCCACCATGCTGGCTAATTATACTTTTAAGGGTGGAATACGAAAGAAACTTGGAGATCCCGGTGTACCAACTATACCATGCTTCATTAAAAGAAACTATGTTAAAACTGCTTTATGTGATCTTGGAGCCGGTGTTAGTGTTATGCCTCTCTCTTTATATCGTAGACTTGATTTGAATAAGTTGACACCTACTGAAATATCTTTGCAAATGGCTGATAAATCAACTGCTATACCTGTCGGTATTTGTGAGGATGTGCCTGTTGTAGTTGTAAACGTTACTATTTTAACGGACTTTGTTATTCTTGATATTCCCGAGGACGATAGCATGTCTATTATTCTTGGAAGACCCTTTTTGAATACTGCAGGGGCTGTTATTGATTGCACTAAAGGCAATGTCACTTTTTATGTTAATGGTAATGAGCATACAGTACACTTTCCGAGGAAACAACCTCAAGTTCATAGTATCAACTCTATTGGAAAAATGCCATCGATTATATTTGGAGGTTTTGAATTTCCTCTTCCTACTATCAAAAAGAAATATGATATTCTTATTATTGGGGATGTGCATATCCCCGTTGAGGTAACATAGTGTTATTCGAAATTTCTCCGGTTCCATGTTATCCGGTTCCATGCTATACTATATGCATACTTGGCTGGTGGAAAGCTCTATGGTTATAGTTTTGCGTAAAGCCAATTTTTCCCTACTGCAAAGGAATAAATTTATTTAACTATCATGGTGGTTGTTAAACATTGAGAATGGTTGACAGCATTCTCAACCCAATTAAAAAAAATATCATTAACAAGCCCAACAAAATTAATTTAGGGTAACATGTTGAGATTCACATGATAATCCAAGTACTAGATACTCATGATTTGTCCATAACCGGGGACACAGCTAACCATGATTAGTTTATTACACTCTGCAGAGGTTTGCGCACTTTTCCCCACAAGACTCGATCGCCTCCGTTTGGTTCCTCGCACTTCATGGTGTTTGAGAAGACGGATGACCGAGACACAGTCTTTCAGAAGCGCTAGCACCTTACGATGGATAGACCGTTACACCTACTTTCCCCTACATCTGCTAGTCTACCCTGTAAGAGTTCGCACGACTTATTCAACTATGCCAGAGCCCATAATGGCTTGTGGCTGCACACAGAAGTTTCTAGTATGAATAATCCCACGATCCCTTTGAGCCTGGGTGGCGGTCCAAAAGAAAACAGGCAAGTCCTGGAATACCCAGGTGCCTCAATCCACCCAGATGTGTGTTTAAGTTGCCACCTTAGATAAACCATTAATTAACAAACTCACATCTGTCATGGATATCACTCACCCAATCCACGTCTACTAGCATAGCATGGCAATATAAGCAAATGTAGAAGTAACTCCCAAAGGTTTGTAAGTAAACAGGTAATAGGTACTACCTCAACTACTTCCCATCCCACAATTTAATTAGATCCTAATGATGCAATGTGTAAGGATTGATCTAATGCAATAAAACTGGGTAGTAGGAAAGGTATGATCAAAGTGTTACTTGCCTTGCTGATGATCCGGGAAACCTAGCGATTCGAAGTAACAGGCGGCGCACTCCGGGTATTCTATCGCAGACAAACAAACAAGCATACAATAAGTACTCATCTAATGCACAGGTAAAAGTCAAATAAGAGATCTAACCAGAAGGTTCAACTTAAGAACTCCGGTTTGCAAAAAAAAAATCAAACCGAACGAAGCAACGAAAATCAAACGGCAAAAGAAAACTACTTCGTTCTACTAATCTAGATCTAAGGCAAATTTTACAGTAGCAAAAACTTGTTTAAGTTGGTTAAACGGATAGAGAGTTTCGAGACGAAACTCCAGGCGCTTGAATTGCCGGATTCCGATAAACGAGCAAAAAGTTATACTAAAAAGAAAATCGGATCAGGAATCGCGATCAGAAAAATCGCGGATTAAATCCGAGAAAAAGAAAAACGACGAACGTTCACTAGAACGAACGAACGGACGAACGCTCGCTAATTAAATAAATCGGGAAAACCGATGTATAAAAAAACCGAATCTAAAAAAAACCGACGGAAAAACCGGACGGTTTTTTCAAAATAAAAATAAAAATAAAAATAAACAGCGTGGATACCGAGGCGCACCTCAGGCGGCGTGAGGCGGCGGCGGCGGGTGGGGGGCGCTAGGGGCGGCTCGGCTTTTGGCTGGCTGGGCTGGCTCCCTCCCCCGGCTTATAAAGCCTAGCGGGCCGGGAGTCCGGGTCGGACACGGCCCCTAGGTCGGTTCATTTTTTTAAATAATTACCCGCAGAAGAAAAATAAAAAGAAATACTAAACGGACTCCAAAAATCCCAAAATAAATTTTCCCGGGCTTCTAAAATCAAGCCGCACAAGGTGAACATTTATTTGGGGCCTAAACGCAATTTTGAAAAATGCACATTTTTCCTAAATTCAAATAAAATAACGAAAAACTCTGAAATAAAATCTTATTTGATTTTATTATTAAATCCTCAATATTTCTTTATTTTGGGAAAGTCATTTTATTCCCTCTCTCATATTTTTGTAATAGAAATAATTGACGATAAAATAACAAAATCAAATGATCCTATTCTCAATATTTGAGAAAACTCAAATATGAAAATAACGAAATCCCCAACTCTCTCCGTGGGTCCTTGAGTTGCGTAGAATTTCTAGGATCTACCAAAATGCAAAATTAAAATATGATATGCATAGATGATCTAATGTATAACATTCCAAATTGAAAATTTGGGATGTTACAAACCTACCCCCCTTAAGATGAATCTCGCCCTCGAGATGCGGGTTGGCTAGAAAATAGGTGAGGGTGGTCCTTGAGCAAATCTTCCTCTCGTTACCAGGCGGCTTCCTCCTCCGTGTGGTGGCTCCACTGAACTTTGCAAAAGTTGATAACCTTGCTGCGAGTGACTCGATTGGCAAACTCGAGAATCTTAACTGGTTTCTCCTCATAGGTCAAATTGTTATCCAACTGAATAGTTTCCAATGGCACTGTATCTCTCAAAGGTATGTCAGCCATCTCCGCGTGGCACTTCTTCAATTGAGAAACGTGGAACACATCATGAACTCCTGACAATCCTTCGGGCAATTTCAACTTGTAGGCCACTTCTCCCATACGCTCCAAAACTCGATATGGTCCTACAAATCGTGGCGCTAATTTTCCTTTAAGTCCAAAACGCTTTGTTCCCTGAAGTGGAGATACTCGAAGATAAGCTCTATCTCCAACTTCGTAAACTATCTCCTTACGTTTAGAATCTGCATAACTCTTCTGTCTGGACTGGGCTATCTTGAGCCTATCGCGAATCAATTTCACCTTCTGTTCAGACTCCTTAATCAAGTCAGGTCCAAACAACTGGCGGTCTCCAACTTCGTCCCACGACAACGGTGTCCTACACCTCCTTTCGTACAAGGCTTCAAAAGGGGCCATCTTTAAACTGGTTTGGTAACTGTTGTTGTAAGAGAACTCTGCATATGGCAAATTATCGTCCCAACTAGATCCGTAATCTAGCGCACAAGCTCTCAACATATCCTCCAAAATATGATTGACTCTCTCGGTCTGTCCATCTGTCTGTGGGTGAAAAGCTGTACTGAATTCTAGCCTGGTACCCAAAGTTTCATGCAACTATTTCCAGAACTTTGAGGTAAACTGGGTTCCTCTATCTGATACGATACTCCTCGGAACTCCATGCAAACATACGATCTTGGTCATGTATATCTTGGCCAACTTAGCACTAGTGTAAGTGGCCTTTACCGGGATGAAATGAGCTACCTTCGTCAATCGATCAACTACAACCCAAATCGAGTCATAGCCTGGACGAGTCCTGGGTAATCCCGTGATAAAATCCATGCCTAACTTATCCCACTTCCATTCAGGTAGTGGCAATGGTTGTAACAATCCTGCTGGCTTCTGATGCTCTGCCTTTACTCTCTGACATACATCACAAACTGCTACATACTCCGCAATATCCTTCTTCATTCCGGTGCACCAGAAAATATCTTTCAAATCCAAATACATCTTGCTATTTCCTGGATGAATCGAATATGGTGAATCGTGTGCCTCTTGCAGTATCAACTTCCTGATCTCTGGGTCATTGGGCACGTAAACACGGTCTTCAAACCATAGGGTGTCGTGCTCATCCTCACGAAATCCTTTAGCCTTTCCTTTGCTATGTTTCTCCTTAATAGAGGCAATCTCCTTGTCAGTCTTCTGAGCTTCTCTGATTCTATCCATCAAAGTTGACTGAATCTCCAATGCTGCTACATAGCCTCTCGGAACTATTTCCAAACATAGTTCACGAAGATTTTCGACTAAGTCCCTTGGTATTTCTCCCATCATTAATGTATTGACGTGGCTCTCACGGCTTAATGCGTCAGCTACTACATTAGCCTTTCCGAGATGGTAATGCAATCTCATATCATAATCCTTGATGAGTTCCAACCATCTCCTTTGTCTGAGGTTTAACTCCTTCTGTGTGAAGATGTATTTCGAACTCTTATGATCCATGTACACCTCACAATGATTTCCAGTCAGAAAATGTCTCCAAGTCTTCAGTGCATACACTACGGCTGCTAATTCCAAATCATGCGTAGCATAATTCAACTCATGAGGCTTAAGCTGTCTGGAGGCATATGAAACAACTCTCCCTTCCTGCATAAGCACTGCTCCAAGTCCTCGACGTGAAGCGTCGCAATACACCTCATAGTCCTTGGTCTGATCTAGTAAAATCAACACTGGTGAAGTAACCATGCGTTTCTTCAACTCATGGAAACTAGCCTCACATTCCTCCGTCCATATGAACTTGGTTTCCTTCTTTAATAGTTCAGTCATAGGCTTCGCAATCTTTGAGAAATTCTCAATGAATCTCCGGTAGTATCCTACGAGTCCAAGAAAACTCCGGATCGCTCCAACCGTGGTTGGTGCTTCCCACTTGGTCACGGTATCAACTTTTGTGGGATCAACTGATATTCCTTCCCCAGATATAACATGTCCGAGAAATCCTACTTCCTTCAGCCAAAACTCACATTTGCTGAACTTGGCATACAACTAATGTTCTCTGAGCTTTTCAAGTACCAATCGTAAATGTTCCTTATGCTCCTCTTCAGTCTTCAAGTAAACCAGGATATCATCAATGAACACCACGACGAACTTATCCAAGAACTCCATAAACACTTTGTTCATCATGTTCATAAAATAGGCAGGTGCGTTAGTCAGACCAAATGACATAACGGTGTACTCGTACAGCCCATACCTGGTGGTAAAAGCTGTCTTAGGGATATCCTGTTCTCGAATCTTCAACTGGTGGTATCCTGATCGCAGGTCGATCTTGGAAAATACCTTAGCTCCATGCAATCGATCAAACAGATCATTAATCATTGGTAGTGGGTACTTATTCTTGATCGTTACTTCATTCAATCCTCGATAATCAACAACCATCCTTAATGATCCATCCTTCTTCTCCACTAGAAGTACTGGCGATCCCCAAGGCGAAGAACTTGGGTGAATATATCCTTTATCTAGTAACTCCTTAATCTGCTTCTTAATTTCCACCAAATCCTTTGCAGGCATCCTGTATGGTCTCTTTGATATTGGCCCTGTGCCTGGCAATAGCTCAATCAAAAACTCAATATCTCTATCCGGTGGCATGCCTGGCAACTCTTCTGGAAATACTTGAGGGAAATCCCTTACCACTGGTACTTCCTCCTGCACTACTCCTGTTAAACAATTTACTTGAGTCCCTTTTGGCACATGCCGGGATACATACTTGATCCTTTTCCCTTCTGGGGTGGTAAGCAAAATTGTCTTACTGGCGCAATCGATGTTTCCTCCGTACATTGACAGCTAATCCATACCCAGAATTACATCCAATCCTTGTTATTCCAAAATGATTAAATTCGATGGAAACACATGCCTACCTATACTCAATGGCACTTGAAAACATCCTTGACTGGCCATATACTCCGCTCCTGGTGAGCTTACTAGCATAGGTGTTCTAAGAACCTTAGTGGGAAGGTTATACTTATCCACAAATCCCCTTGATATGTATGAATGCGATGCACCAGTATCAAAAAGAACGAGTGCAGTAAATGACTTAACCAAAAACTTACCGATTATGGCATCAGGCTGCTCTTCAACCTCCTCCACATTAACGTGGTTCACCTGTCCCCTGTTGAAAGGGTTCGGCTTCTTCCCAGAGCTTCCATTGCCATTCTGGCCTTCAGGTCATTCATTGGCATAATGTCCGGTCTTCTGACACTTAAAGCAAGCGACTTGGCTCAGGTCCTTCTTGGCTGGGGTTGATGGGTTGGTGCGATTCTGGCCATTGCTTCCTCCATTCCCATTACCATTCCTGGTGCCATTGTGATTGTGCGAGCTACCTCCCCCATGGGTATGCTGAAAATGTCCTCTCGGTCTAGGGGTAAAACGTGGCTTCTGCTGAGCTCCAGAATTGTACTTCCCTTGTCCATACTTCCTCTTGCGATTCTCAATTTGCTGCTGCTTGCCTTCAATCATAAGAGCACGATCTACCAACTCCTGGTAGTTGTTGAAGGTTGCTACCATCAACGGCATGCTCAACTCATCATTCAATCCTTCCAGAAACTTCTCCTGCTTAGCTGCATCCGTAGCAACGTCATCTGGGGCATAACGTGCTAATTTACTAAAGTCCTCCACATACTGGCCTACTGTCCGTCCTCCTTGGCGCAAGTTGCGAAACTCACGCTTCTTCCTAGCCATAGCTCCTGCTGAAACACGGGCAGTACGAAAGGCCTGCTGAAACTGGTCCCATGTGATAGTGTCGACAGGGAAAGTGGCTGTGAAATTCTCCCACCATGATGCTGCGGGTCCTTCAAGCTGATGTGCGGCAAACTTCACCTTCTCCGCATCCGTGCATCCTGCTGTGGTCAACTCTCTAGCTGTCTTGCGGAGCCAATCATCTTCTACTATCAGCTCGGTGCTACTGGAAAACACCGGCGGATTTAGCCTAAGGAAACAGGCTAAGTGATCAACAGGTGGGGTGGTGGTGGGCTGTTGTTGTTGTTCCCCTGATTCTGATTCTGGACTAGCAACTGCATCAAAGTGTTCTGCTGCTGGATCAACTGGGTGAGCTCCGGTGGAAAGGTAAATCCGGGGTCACGTCTCGGAGGCATCTGAGGGTTTAGAAAAGATGAGATGTAAGAATAGAGGGGGTCTAAAGAGAAAAACACTACCCATTTGCACATGAAGCAAAAGAAAACAATTCACTTCATTCAATCAAACAAGGGCATACAATCGATCTAACTATCGCAAAAGTGCTCGGACTACTATATTTACATGGTGGACTACTACTACTGATGAGGTGGTCTACTAGAAATATTCTTCGGTTGCAGACTCCATGATATCTGCTCCAGCTTCATCAACATAGTCATCATCGCTTTCATCTGGGTCCGAGTCTGTGTCGTCGATGATGATGTAGTCTTCCGGGCTAATCTCCTTGGGTTCTTCGTCTTCATCTACTGGTGTAGGGTCTCCCATAAATACTGCTTGCTTCATAGTTAGGTCGGCATTCTTATCCACCAATACTTCAATTTCCTCTTCATAATCTTCACGTGTAGCCTTGAGTTCTTCCTCCAGTTCCTTGATTCTTGTCTTAGCCTTCTTCAGATCTATCATGTCGGCACACATTTGGTTCTCCTTTCGTCGAATGTGCTGGTTTAACTCCCGGATAAAAGCTGCAATTGATCTATCCTTTCTGGTGCTGATCATCTCCCAGTGCTCATCTCGGCGCCCACAAATCTGGTAGATAGTATCCTAGAGATCATTGCGGTAGACTTCTCCAATGCGTCCCATGGCGATGTGAGCTGCCATGCTCTTTCCTAGACTCCAAGTTGGTGCATCAAAAGAAAACTCTATGGGCTCAGTGACTGGCATGAACGTCCTTCCTGGAACTTGAACTTGAATCATCCAGCGCTCCTCTTCAGGTAAAGTGGCGTTGTAGGTTCCGGTGAAGCTTGGTACTCCTATGTTCAGGTATCTAGTGACTTCCTTCAAGTGACGTCCAAAGGGTGTATCTTCATCCGGTTGCGTGAACTTGTTCTTGCATCCGCCATCCTAAAAGAGTAGAAAAGATGAGGAGTCAGAAGAGAAGAGAGTGAGCAGTGATCTAGGTCTTTAGCTTAGTGGTCGTGTCCTACAGTCAGCGTGTGCTCTGATACCATCTCTGTAGCGACCAGACCTCAAAAAGTCTGATCTCTATGCTCCGGTGTCATCCCTGGATCAGTAATACTGACACCACACAGTACTCGGAGGATTTATAACAGAGTAGCAATCACACACTTATTACATCGAGTGTCTCAAGATAGAACTTATTACAATAAATATGGCTTAAGGCCATCTAATAACGATAACAGCGGAAGGCTTGGAAGATAAGTGAGTCCATCAACTCCAACGGCATCACTGAGTATAGAACCATGACCTAAAAACTCCTTAATCGTCGTCTGAAAAGTCTGCAACATTAATGTTGCAGCCCGAAACGGGTCAGCACATGGAATATGCTGGCAAGGTAGCACATAGAGAGTAATGAAATGAAACAACTATACTATATGCATACTTGGCTGGTGGAAAGCTCTACGGTTATAGTTTTGCGTAAAGCCAATTTTTCCCTACTGCAAAGGAATAAATTTATTTAACTATCATGGTGGTTGTTAAACATTGAGAATGGTTGACAGCATTCTCAACCCCAATTAAAAATATCATTAACAAGCCCAACAAAATTAATTTAGGGTAACATGTTGAGATTCGCATGATAATCCAAGTACTAGATTCTCAAGATTTGTCCATAACCGAGGACACGGCTAACCATGATTAGTTTATTACACTCTGCAGAGGTTTGCACACTTTTCCCCACAAGACTCGATCGCCTCCGTTTGGTTCCTCGCACTTCATGGTGTTTGAGAAGACGGAAGACCGAGACACGGTCTTTCAGAAGCGCTAGCACCTTACGATGGATAGACCGTTACACCTACTTTCCCCTACATCTGCTAGTCTACCCTGTAAGAGTTCGCACGACTTATTCAACTATGCCAGAGCCCATAATGGCTTGTGGCTGCACACGGAAGTTTCTAGTATGAATAATCCCATGATCCCTTTGAGCCTGGGTGGCGGTCCAAAAGAAAACAAGCAAGTCCTGGAATACCTAGGTGCCTCAATCCACCCAGATGTGTGTTTAAGTTACCACCTTAGATAAACCATTAATTAACAAACTCACATCTGTCATGGATATCACTCACCCAATCCACGTCTATTAGCATAGCATGGCAATATAAGCAAACGTAGAATTAACTCCCAAAGGTTTGTAAGTAAACAGGTAATAGGTACTACCTCAACTACTTCCCATCCCACAATTTAATTAGATCCTAATCATGCAATGTGTGAGGATTGATCTAATGCAATAAAACTGGGTAGTAGGAAAGGTATGATCAAAGTGTTACTTGCCTTGCTGATGATCCGGGAAACCTAGCGATTCGAAGTAACAGGCGGCGCACTCCGGGTATTCTATCGCAGACAAACAAACAAGCATACAATAAGTACTCATCTAATGCACAGGTAAAAGTCAAATAAGAGATCTAACCAGAAGTTTCAACTTAAGAACTCCGGTTTGCAAAAAAGTAAAATCAAATCGAACGAAGCAACGAAAATCAAACGGTGAAAGAAAACAACTTCGTTGTACTAATCTGGATCTAAGGCAAATTTTACAGTAGAAAAAACTTGTTTAAGTTGGTTAAACGGCTAGAGGGTTTCGAGACGAAACTCCAGGCGCTTGAATCGCCGGATTCCGGTAAACGAGCGAAAAGTTATACTAAAAAGAAAATCGGATCAGCAATCGCGATCAGAAAAATCGCGGATTAAATCCGAGAAAAAGAAAATCGACGAACGTTCACTAGAACGAACGAACGGACGAACGCTCGGTAATTAAATAAATCGGAAAAACCGATCTATAAAAAAACCGACGGAAAAACCGGACGGTTTTTCGAAAAAAAATATAAAAAAATAAACGGCGTGGATACCGAGGCGCACCTCAGGCGGCGTGAGGTGGCGGCGGCGTCGGCGGCGGGCGGCGCGGCGGTGGCGGCGCGGCGGCGGGGCGGCGCTGGCTAGGGTTCGGGGCGGCGGGGCGGGCTGGCTGGCTGGGCTGGCTCCCTCCCCCGGCTTATAAAGCCTAGCGGGCCGGGAGTCCGGGTCGAACACGGCCCCTAGGTCGGTTCATTTTTTTAAATAATTACGCGCAGAAGAAAAATAAAAAGAAATACTAAACGGACTCCAAAAATCCCGGAATAAATTTTCCCGGGCTTCTAAAATCAAGCCGCACAAGGTGAACATTTATTTGGGGCCTAAATGCAATTTTGAAAAACGCACATTTTTCCTAAATTCAAATAAAATAACGAAAAACTCCGAAATAAAATCTTATTTAATTTTATTATTAAATCCTCAATATTTCTTTATTTTGGGAAAGTCATTTTATTCCCTCTCTCATATTTTTGTAATAGAAATAATTGACGATAAAATAACAAAATCAAATGATCCTATTCTCAAAATTTGAGAAAACTCAAATATGAAAATAACAAAATCCCCAACTCTCTCTGTGGGTCCTTGAGTTGCGTAGAATTTCTAGGATCTACCAAAATGCAAAATTAAAATATGATATGCATAGATGATCTAATGTATAACATTCCAAATTGAAAATTTGGGATGTTGCAGCCATCATCATCATCAACCATCCTCCATCACCAATTTCATGATGCTCACCGTCGTGCGTGAGTAATTCCATCGTAGGCTTGCTGGACGGTGATGGGTTGGATGGGATCTATCATGTAATCGAGTTAGTTTTGTTAGGGTTTGATCCCTAGTGTCCACTATGTTCTGAGATTGATGTTGCTATGACTTTGCTATGCTTAATGCTTGTCACTAGGGCCCGAGTGCCATGATTTCAGATCTGAACCTATTATGTTTTCATCAATATATGAGTGTTCTTGATCCTATCTTGCAAGTCTATAGTCACCTATTATGTGTTATGATCCGTTAACCCCGAAGTGACAATAATCGAGATACTTACCGGTGATGATCGTAGTTTGAGGAGTTCATGTATTCACCATGTGTTAATGCTTTCTTCCGGATCTCTATTAAAAGGAGGCCTTAATATCCCTTAGTTTCCGTAAGGACCCCGCTGCCATGAGAGGGTAGGACAAAAGATGTCATGCAAGTTCTTTTCCATAAGCACGTATGACTATATTCGGAATACATGCCTAAATTATATCAATGAACTGGAGCTAGTTCTGTGTCACCCTAGGTTATGACTGTTACATGATGAACCGCATCCGGCATATTTCTCCATCACCGATCCATTGCCTACGAGCTTTCCATATATTGTTCTTCGCTTATTTACTTTCCCGTTGCTATTGCTATCATCACTACAAAATACCAAAAACATTACTTTTACTACCGTTACCTTTTGTTACCGTTATCACTACTATCATATTACTTTGCTACTAAATACTTTGCTGCAGATACTAAGTTTCCAGGTGTGGTTGTATTGACAACTCAGATGCTAATACTTGAGAATATTCTTTGGCTCCCCTTGTGTTGAATCAATAAATTTGGGTTGAATACTCTACCCTCGAAAACTGTTGCGATCCCCTATACTTGTGGGTTATCATTCATGCACTCGAATCTAGTACTACTTGGTTTAAACAAGGAAGAAAGGGGGTGGGGGTGGGGGAAGATTTGTTACCTGAATCTAGGACTTGGTCAAAAGAGGAAATAATGGGGGCGAAAAGTAGAAGAGACTGGCTATCCAACTGGTCTCTAGGTCTAATAGGGAAATAAAGGGAAACATAGTACAAACTCAATATAAACCCGATCTATTGGTTGAAAAGGGAAAGAAAGTGGGGACTGGGGGACAAGTCAACAGAGTAAGTCCAGCACTAGATTTGCTAGCGTCACACAGTATAAGGTGGCTATACCGAGCAAAAATGGGACCAACCCAGATATCATGTTCTGATGTTTGTTGCCCCGAGCCACTCTTATGTAATGCCACTGGTAAAATGTAGCAGTCGCACTGCTAAAAGTAAGGACACGTTAACCCATGTTGTTGGTAAAATGAAGCAATGGCATCATTAAAGTAATGTCATATTTAACGGTTGTCATAGTTAATCCTAATGCCCACACTAATATCCAACAATGCTGCTGCTTTAGAAATTGCTACTGTACTAGTAGGATTGCCATTCATATAAGGAACATGCTTCTTTTCATTTGATGTATGTTTCATCACTTGTTTGTCACCCTCCTTTCCACCTTTTTTGTGCAAACAAAGACATACATTTCACGCTTGATCTTAGTTCAACTGGAAAAATGATATCCAAGTTATAGTTGAATATTCCAGGAGCTTCACAACGAACCTTGATGTTGCTCAATTTTATTGCAACTAATGAAGAAGAAGCTCTGTGGGTTTCGTTTTTTGATGGAAATGGAACCGGGGCTGGAGCCCTTTTCTTAAAAGAAAATGAAGAAGAAGCTGCTAGCTCATGGGACATTGCTTCATTTTAGGTGAACTGCACCAAAAGGTCCCATGAATTGAATCATCCATGTTGGTGACTGGTGTCATCCCTTCTACGATGGCGTTGACTGCAGACATGGTTCCCATCACGAGGTATGTTCCTTTTTGGTCTGACCATTTGCCAAAGGTCCATGTTGAGTCTGCTCTTGTGCTACTGTTTTGGCACTGCCATGATAAAGCAGTAATGTTACTATTTTGCACCTTAATCTAGTGGCACTATTAATTTGAGGCAACATTTTGGCACTGCTAGTGACACTAATTTTTTTATATATCGAAAGAGGGGGTTTCCTCCGATTTCATTAAAGAAATCCAACCATAGAGAACCATTATCCAACAACATCTTAGTGTAAACGGGCAGTTATGCAACTACTACTAGAATGGACTGAGTACTAGCAGGAGACAAGTTCGCCACATAAGCTAGGCAGGTAGGGGGACGCAGCACCAGCTCGACCAATTTTGGATTACAACCCAAATGGTACCACAGAAACATCAGAGGGGAAGATAGGGGCTGAAAGAGCCAGCTTCAGCATCCCAGTCTAAGCACCCCCGGCCTCCATCCTTGCAACGCACTGTACACCTCGTTTGCCACCTGCTCGACCCTAGTGCCACCGATAAAATGAAGTAATAATACAGTTAAAATAGAGCGAGTGTCCTCTCTATCATTTCATTTCCAATGTAGATAAAGAAAGTGCTTCTCTTTGTTAGTACATGTTTCATCAACTAGTCCCATTGTTAATGTTTAAGCGTTTCTGCAAACTGGGGTGCTTAATTTTAGTTGATCTGCACAAAAATAGAGATTGGAATGTCTCAAGGCCCCTCCTTGTACTACCGATGTACACTGATGTTCATCACTGGCAGAAGGTGTATCAAGGGGACTTGGGTCGATTTCCTGTATGAGGCGTACCGTATGAGGCGTCGCAGGGCCCATCTCGCCCTCGCAACATGGCATACTATGATACTATCGTAATATTTTCTTCGATTTATTAGTGTATGTTTCATCAACTAGTGCCATTATAATGTAATCACGCCTTTTCATTATCTGTGCATACAGGGTTAATCAGCTGCATTTTGGTGGAACGGCACAAATGTACGGATGGAACCAGCATATATGCAGAGTGCGAGGTGCCAAGTAAAAATTACCGACACCAACCCTGCTCCATCTAAGCATTGGCATCCACCACCATCAGTGGGATGTGTGGCGCTCACTGTGGACGGATCTTTCTCGGCAACAAATCCTCTAACCAAATACTAGTAGCTTAGACTTCAAAAAAAATACTAGTAGCTTATATTGGCAGTTTTCTAGGGTGTACTCTTTTCGGAAAGAGGCACCAATCTATTTTTCTTTATTTGTACATAGTGTCACAACTTTGACCCAAAGGTCCAGAGCTATTTTAGGGTGATTGGCGTAGTAATTGGAGACTGGTTGTAAGCATGATTTTTATTAGCTGTCACACTGATTGTAAGCATGAGCAGACGGAAGATTAGGTTAGTGCGAAGCTTACCTTAAACCCTACCGACGCCATTGAAACGAGGCGAGCATTGAGGGAACTGTGGAGAACAGCGGGGAAGCGACATCGCGCCATCCGGCCTCCTCTTGGGGTGGGAGAACGAATACTCCTATGGCTCCGGCTGGCTCTGCACCCTCACGAACAACACACCGTACTCGATCGATTCGTTATCCTCTGGGTGCTCGACCTTCGACCTGTACGCCCACCACCTCCGCCTGACTTTCGCCTCGGGCGAATCTGTCTTCTCCATCGCCCACAGGAGATACTCGATGAACTCAAAACAGTCGATGGACGGAATAGTCGATGGAAACGAGGCCTGGCCGCAGAACGGAGGAAACGGCCTTGTGTTCGATCGGCCACGGTGGAAATGGGAACCTGTTCATCGGGAGGGGTCTGGCGTACCGCAAAACGGAGGAAATGGACCTCCTACAGTCGAAACGGGGTCCTGTTGATTGGGAGGGGTGTGGCGTACCGCAAAACAGAGGAAACGGACTTGTGTTGGAGCGCTACGGTCGAAACGAGGGTCCTGTTCATCGGGAGGGGTGTGGCGTACCGCAAAACGGGACTCCACGAGATACTGTTCATCTCCACCGTCGACCTCCTCCAGCCTCCTGCTACCTCTTGAGCACTGCGTTGGATTTCCCCGAAGAGGAAGGCATGATGCAGCAAAGTAGCGTAAGTATTTCCCTCAGTTTTTGAGAACCAAGGTATCAATCCAGTAGGAGGCTACGCTCGAGTCCCTCGTACCTACTCAAAAGAATAGCTCAACGCAACCAACACGCTTAGGGGTTGTCAATCCCTTCACGGTCACTTACGAAAGTGAGATCTGATAGAGATGATAAATAATATTTTTGGTATTTTTGGTATAGAGATGCAAAGTAAATAAAGTAAAAGAAAAGCAATAATAAAGTGATGGAGATTGGTATGATGCGAAAGAGACCAAGGGGCCATAGGTTTCACTAGTGGCTTCTCTCAAGAGCATAAGTATTCTACGGTGGGTGAACAAATTATTGTTGAGCAATTGATAGAATTTAGCATAGTTATGAGAATATCTAGGCATGATCATGTATATAGGCATCACGTCCGAGACAAGTAGACCGAAACGATTCTGCATCTACTACTATTACTCCACTCATCGACCGCTATCCAGCATGCATCTAGAGTATTAAGTTAAAAACAGAGTAACGCCTTAAGCAAGATGACATGATGTAGAGGGATAGTTTCATGCAATATGATAAAAACCCCATCTTGTTATCCTCGATGGCAACGATACAATACGTGCCTTGCTGCCTTCTGTCACTAGGAAAGGACACCGCAAGATCGAACCCAAAGCTAAGCACTTCTCCCATGGCAAGAACAATCAATCTAGTAGGCCAAACCAAACAGATAATTCGAAGAGACTTGCAAAGATAACCAATCATACATAAAAGAATTCATAGAAGATTCAAATATTATTCATAGATAGACTTGATCATAAACCCACAATTCATCGGTCTCAACAAACACACCGCAAAAAGAAGATTACATCGAATAGATCTCCACGAGAGAGGGGGAGAACATTGTATTGGGATCCAAAAAGAGAGAAGAAGCCATCTAGCTACTAGCTATGGACCCATAGGTCTGAAGAAAACTACTCACACTTCATCGGAGGGGCTTGGATGATGATGTAGAAGCCCTCCGTGATCGATGCCCCCTCCGGCGGAGCTCCGGAACAGGCCCCAAAATGGGATCTCGTGGATACAGAAAGTTGCGGCGGTGGAATTAGGTTTTTGGCTCCGTCCCCGATCATTTGGGGGTACGTGGATATATATAGGAGGAAGAAGTACGTCGGTGGAGCTTCGAGGGGCCCACGAGGCAGGGGGCGCGCCCGAGGGGGGGCGCGCGCCCCTACCCTCGTGACCACCTCATGGCTTTCTTGACGGAGGGTCCAAGTCTCCTGGATCTTATCTGATGACAAAATCACATTTCTGAAGGTTTCATTCCGTTTGGACTCCGTTTAATATTCCTTTTCTTCGAAACCCTAAAACAGGCAAAAAACAACAATTCTGGGATGGGCCTCCGGTTAATAGGTTAGTCCCAAAAATAATATAAAAGTGGATAATAAAGCCCAACAATGTCTAAAACAGTAGATAATATAGCATGGAGCAATCAAAAATTATAGATACGTTGGAGACGTATCAAGCATCCCCAAGCTTAATTCCTGCTCGTCCTTGAGTAGGTAAATGCTAAAAACAGAATTTTTGATGCGAAGTGCTACTTGGCATAATTTCAATGTAAATCTTCTTAATTGTGGTATGAATATTCAGATTCGAAAGATTCAAGACAAAAGTTCATATTGATATAAAAATAATAATACTTCAAGCATACTAACAAAGCAATTTTGTCTTCTCAAAATATCATGGCCAAAGAAAGCTATCCCTACAAAATCATATAGTCTAGCTATGCTCTATCTTCACCACACAAAGTATTTAAATCATGCACAACCCCGATGACAAGCCAAGCAATTGTTTCATACTTTTGACATTTTCAAAACTTTTTCGATCTTCACGCAATACATGAGCATGAGCCATGGATATAGCACTATAGGTGGAATAGAATGGTGGTTGTGGAGAAGACAAAAAGGGAGAAGATAGTCTCACATCAACTAGGCGTATCAACGGGCTATGGAGATGCCCATCAATAGATATCAATGTGAGTGAGTAGGGATTGCCATGCAACGGATGCACTAGAGCTATAAGTATATGAAAGCTCAAAAGGAACTAAGTGGGTGTGCATCCAACTTGCTTGCTCACGAAGACCTAGGGCATTTTGAGGAAGCCCGTCATTGGAATATACAAGCCATGTTCTATAATGAAAAATTCCCACTAGTATATGAAAGTGACATAATGAGAGACTCTCTATCATGAAGATCATGGTGCTACTTTGAAGCACAAATGTTGTAAAAGGATAGTAACATTGTCCCTTCTCTCCTTTTCTCTCATTTTTTTATTTGGGCCTTTCTCTTCTCTTTTTTTATGGCCTCTTTTTTTCGTCCGGAGTCTCATCCCGACTTGTGGGGGAATCATAGTCTCCATCATCCTTTCCTCACTGGGACAATGCTCTAATAATGATGATCATCACACTTATATTTACTTACAACTCATGAATTACAACTTGATTCTTAGAACAAAATATGACTCTATATGAATGCCTCCGGCGGTGTACCGGGATATGCAATGAATCAAGAATGACATGTATGAAAGAATTATGAACGGTGGCTTTTGTCACAAATACTATGTCAACTACATGATCATGCTAGCAATATGACAATGATGGAGCGTGTCATAATGAAAGGAACGGTGAAAGTTGCATGGAAATATATCTCGGAATGGCTATGGAAATGCCATGATAGGTAGGTATGGTGGCTGTTTTGAGGAAGGTATTTGGTGGGTGTATGATACCGGCGAAAAGTGCGCAGTATTAGAGAGGCTAGCAATGGTGGAAGGAAGGAAAGTGCATATAATCCATGGACTCAACATTAGTCGTAAAGAACTCATATACTTATTGCAAAAATCTAGAAGTTATCAAAGCAAAGTATTACGCGCATGCTCCTAGGGGGATAGATTGGTAGGAAAAGACCATCGCTCATCCCTGACCGCCACTCATAAGGAAGACAATCAATAAATAAATCATGCACCGACTTCATCACATAACGGTTCACCATACGTGCATGCTACGGGAATCACAAACTTTAACACAAGCATTTCTCAAATTCACAACTACTCAACTAGCATGACTCTAATATCACCATCCTCATATCTCAAAACAATTATCAAGCATCAATTTCTTCTTAGTATTCAACACACTCATACGAAAGTTTTATTATTAATCTTGCATACCAAGCATATTAGGATTTTAAGAAAATTACCATGATATTAAGACTCTCAAAATAATCTAAGTGAAGCATGAGAGATCAATAGTTTCTATAAAACAAATCCACCACCGTGCTCTAAAAGATATAAGTGAAGCACATAGAGCAAAACTATAAAGCTCAAAAGATATAAGTGAAGTACATAGAGTATTCTATCAAATTCCAAATCATGTATGGCTCTCTCAAAAGGTGTGTACAGCAAGGATTATTGTGGTAAACTAATAAGCAAATACTCAAACCATAGAAGACGCTCCAAGAAAAACACATATCATGTGGTGAATAAAAATATAGCTCCAAGTAAAGTTACCGATAGAATTAGACGAAAGAGGGGATGCCTTCCGGGACATCCCCAAGCTTTGGATTTTAGGTGTCCTTAGATTATCTTGGGGGTGCCATGGGCATCCCCAAGCTTAGGCTCATTCCACTCCTTGTTCCATAATCCATCAAATCTTTACCCAAAACTTGAAAACTTCACAACACAAAACTTAAAGTAGAAAACTTGTGAGCTCCGTTAGCGAAAGAAAACAAAAGACCACTTCAAGGTACTGTAATGAAATCATTCTTTATTTATATGGGTGTTATACCTACTGTATTCCAACTTCTCTATGGTTTATAAACTATTTTACTAGCCATAGATTCATCAAAATAAGCAAACAACACACGAAAAACAGAATCTGTCAAAAACAGAACAGTCTGTAGTAATCTGTAGCTAGCGCAAGATATGGAACCCAAAAAATTCTAAAATAAGTTGCTGGACGTGAGGAATTTATATATTAATCATCTTCAAAAATAATTAACTAAATATAACTTTCCAAATAAAAATGACAGCAGTTCTCGTGAGCGCTAAAGTTTCTGTTTTTTACAGCAAGTTCAACAAGACTTTCCCCAAGTCTTCCCAACGGTTCTACTTGGTACAAACACTAATTAAACACAAAAAACACAACCAAAACAGAGGCTAGATAATTTATTTATTACTAAACAGTATCAAAAAGAAAGGAATAAAAATAAAATTGGGTTGCCTCCCAACAAGCGCTATCGTTTAACGCCCCTAGCTAGGCATAACAAGCAAGAATAGATCTAGGTATTGCCATCTTTGGTAGGCAATCCATAAGTGTCTCTCATGATAGACTCATATGGTAATTTTATTTTCTTTCTAGGGAAGTGTTCCATGCCCTTTTTTAATGGAAATTGGAATCTAATATTCCCTTCCTTCATATCAATAATTGCACCAACCGTTCTAAGGAAAGGTCTGCCGAGAATGATAGGCAAGAAGGATTGCAATCTATATCAAGAACGATAAAATATACGGGCACATAATTCCTATATGCAACAATAAGAACATCATTAATTCTTCCCATAGGTTTCTTAATAGTGGAATCCGCAAGATGCAAGTTTAGAGAGCAATCATCAAAATTACGGAAATCTAGCAAATCACACAAAGTTTTGGGAATAGTAGAGACACTAGCACCCAAATCACACAAAGCATAAAACTCATAATCTTTAATTTTAATTTTAATAGTAGGTTCCCACTCATCATAAAGTTTTCTAGGGATAGAAACTTTCAACTCAAGTTTTTCTTCATAAGATTGCATCAAGGCATCAACGATATGTTTAGTAAACGCTTTATTTTGACTATAAGCATGAGGAGAATTTAGCACGGATTGCAACAAGGAAATACAATCAATCAAAGAGCAATTTTCATAGTCAAATTCCTTGAAATCCATAATAGTGGGTTTAGCAACATCTAGGGTTTTAATTTCTTCAATCCCACTTTTATCAAATTTAGCATCAAGATCAACAAATTCCAAATTCTTAGAATGCCTTATAGGTGAAGGTGGATCATATTCAGTCCCATCATTATCAAGATTCATATTGCAAAACAAAGATTTAATAGGGGACACATCAATAACTTTTAGATCTTCATCTTTATTTTCATAGGAACTAGAAGAACACGCTTTAATAAAGGCATCTTTCATAGCACGTGTCCTAGCAGTTCTTTCCTTGCACTCGTCAATGGAAATTCTCATGGCTTTGAGAGACTCATTGATATCATGCTTAGGTGGAATAGATCTAAGTTTCAAAGAATCAACATCAAGAGCAATTCTATCAACGTTCCTAGCCAAATCATCAATCTTAAGCAATTTTCTTCAATCAAAGCATTAAAATTCTTTTGCAAAGTAATAAATTCTTTAATATTAGACTCAAAATCAGAGGGCATATTATTATAATTTCCATAAGAATTGTTGTAGGAATTACCATAATTATTAGAGGGATTACTAGGATAAGGTCTAGGGTTGAAATTTCCTCTATACACGTTGTTACCAAAATTGTTCCTACCAACAAAATTCACATCCATAGATTCATTATTATTCTCAATCAAAGTAGACAAGGGCACATCATTAGGATCAGAAGAAAAACTCTTATTAGCAAATAATTTCATAAGTTCATCCATCTTTCCACTCAAAACATTAATTTCTTCTATCGCATGCACCTTTTTAGTAGATCTTTCAGTATGCCATTGAGAAAAATTAACCATAATAGTATCTAGGAGTTTAGTAGCTTCTCCTAAAGTGATTTCCATAAAAGTGCCTCCCGTGGCCGAATATAAAAGATTTCTAGAAGCAAAATTCAATCCGGCATAAATTTTTTGTATAATCATCCACAAATTCAAATCATGAGTAGGGCAATTACGTATCATTAATTTCATTCTCTCCCAAGCTTGTGCAACATGTTCATGATCAAGTTGTTTAAAATTCATAATATCGTTTCTAAGAGAGATGATCTTAGCGGGAGGAAAATACTTAGAGATAAAAGCATCTTTACACTTGTTCCATGAATCAATATTATTTTTAGGCAAAGATGAAAACCAAGCTTTAGCACGATCTCTAAGCGAAAAAGGAAATAGCTTCAATTTAACAATATCATTATCGACATCTTTTTTCTTTTGCATGTCACACAAATCAACGAAGCTATTAAGATGTGTAGCGGCATCTTCACTAGGAAGGCCGGAGAACGGATCTTTCATGACAAGATTCAACAAAGCAGTATTAATTTCACAAGATTCAGCATCGGTAAGAGGAGCAATCGGAGTGCTAAGGAAATCATTATCATTGATATTGGTGAAGTCACACAATTTAGTATTATCTTGAGCCATCGCGACAAACAAGCAATCCAACGCACGAGCAAACAAAGAGCAAACGGGCGAAAGAGGCAAATAGAGAGGGAGGATAGAGAGAGAGGGCGAATAAAAGAGCAAGGGTGAAGTGGGGGAGAGGAAAACAAGAGGCAAATGGCAAATAATATTATGCGGGAGATAGGGATTGTGATGGGTACTTGGTATGTTGACTTTTGTGTAGACTCCCCGGCAACGGCGCCAGAAATTCTTCTTGCTACCTCTTGAGCACTGCGTCGGATTTCCCCGAAGATGAAGGGATGATGCAACAAAGTAGCGTAAGTATTTCCCTCAGTTTTTGAGAACCAAGGTATCAATCCAGTAGGAGGCTATGCTCGAGTCCCTCGTACCTACACAAAACAATAGCTCAACGCAACCAACGCGCTTAGGGGTTGTCAATCCCTTCACGGTCACTTACGAAAGTGAGATCTGATAGAGATGATAAATAATATTTTTGGTATTTTTGGTATAGAGATGCAAAGTAAATAAAGTAAAAGCAAAGCAATAATAAAGTGATGGAGATTGGTATGATGCGAAAGAGACCCGGGGGCCATAGGTTTCACTAGTGGCTTCTCTCAAGAGCATAAGTATTCTATGGTGGGTGAACAAATTACTGTTGAGCAATTGACAAAATTTAGCATAGTTATGAGAATATCTAGGCATGATCATGTATATAGGCATCACGTCCGAGACAAGTAGACTGAAACGATCTGCATCTACTACTATTACTCCACTCATCGACCGCTATCCAGCATGCATCTAGAGTATTAAGTTAAAAACAGAGTAACGCCTTAAGCAAGATGACATGATGTAGAGGGATAGTTTCATGCAATATGATAAAAAACCCCATCTTGTTATCCTCGATGGCAATGATACAATACGTGCCTTGCTGCCCCTTCTATCACTGGGAAAGGACACCGCAAGATCGAACCCAAAGCTAAGCACTTCTCCCATGGCAAGAACAACCAATCTACGAGGCCAGACCAAACTGATAATTTGAAGAGACTTGCAAAGATAACCAATCATACATAAAAGAATTCAGAGAAGATTCAAATATTACTCATAGATAGACTTGATCATAAACCCACAATTCATCGGTCTCAACAAACACACCGCAAAAAGAAGATTACATCGAATAGATCTCCACGAGAGAGGAGGAGAACATTGTATTGAGATCCAAAAAGAGAGAAGAAGCCATCTAGCTACTAGCTATGGACCCGTAGGTCTGAAGTAAACTACTCACACTTCATCGGAGGGGCTTGGATGATGATGTAGAAGCCCTCCGTGATCGATGCCCCCTCCGGCAGATCTCCGGAACAGGCCCCAAGATGGGATCTCGTGGATACAAAAAGTTGTGGCGGTGGAATTAGGTTTTTGGCTCCGTCCCCGATCGTTTGGGGGTACGTGGATATATATAGGAGGAAGAAGTACGTCAGTGAGCTTTGAGGGGCCCACGAGGCAGGGGGCGCGCCCTAGGGGGGCGTAGGGGGGCGTGCCCCCTACCCTCGTGACCACCTCGTGGCTTTCTTGATGGAGGGTCCAAGTCTCCTGGATCTTATTTGATGAGAAAATCACGTTTCCGAAGGTTTCATTCCGTTTGATATTCCTTTTCTTCGAAACCCTAAAACAGGCAAAAAACATCAATTCTGGGATGGGCCTCCGGTTAATAGGTTAGTCCCAAAAATAATATAAAAGTGGATAATAAAGCCCAATAATGTCTAAGATAGTAGATAATATAGCATGGAGCAATCAAAAAATATAGATACGTTGGAGACGTATCACCTCCACGGGCTATTGTTCATCCACCGTCGACCTCCTCCAGCCTCCACCTGTGACTGTTCATCCACGGGCTCATGTTCATCCAGCCTCCACCGGCTACTGTTCAACCAACCCTCTCCACGGCGTCCTGTTCAACCACCCCTCCATGGGCTACTGTTCAACCAGCCCTCCACCGGCTACTGTTCAACCAGCCCTCCACCGACTACTGTTCAACCAGCCCTCCACGGGGTTCTATTCATCCAGCCCTCCACAGGGTCTTGTTCATCCACCAGCTTGATCGATCGGGGTACTGTTCATCCAGTAGCAACGGCCTCTACTACCACGGGTTCCTGTTCATCCAGCCCCCACCGGGAACTGTTCATCCAAACCCCCCAACAATGCTCATTGTTCATCCAGAGGCAGCATCGATCGGCTTCAGTTAGCAGCAGTAGCGAAGGAATCGCTTGATCGGGTTCAGTTAACAGCCATTGGTCGATCGCTCGGGTTCAGTGTAACGCGTAGCCTGTAGTGCAATCGCCCGGGTTCAGTTAGAGCCCAATGCCTCGCCCGGGTTCAGTTAGAGCGCAACGCCTCGCACACATGCACGTACGTACGAGAGAAACACGCATCGCTCGACCCCCGAGCAGCCACCGTAACCGGGAACTCCTCGATATTTTCCGCGCCCTCGCTTCTACCACGATTTTTTCCGTCATGGACGGCCCAAAGAATGTCATGCAGCTGCGTCTCCGGCCCGCCCAGGACGAAAAGCCCATTTTTTGTTATGATTTTTATCATAGAAGTAGGACCCCACCACATCTATGATGATACCAGGTTTTGTCACAATTATTGTCATAGAAGTGTCATAAGTATGACATAATTTTTTTTGTTTGGCCCAAAATGTCACGAATGTGTCTTTTTTTGTAGTGTCACAATCGCAACATTACCGGAACTATCAAGAAGAAGCAACACCGGCAGAAGCAAACAACACGGTAAACACACAACACACAAACATGGCATGATGCGCAACCAAGTATGATGCATGTCCAGTTTAATGATTCATGGCATGGCAAAGCGCAACAAACAACACTACAAATTAAGTGGAGCTCAATATGCAATGAGTTGCATATTGACGAAGCACCACGTTCAATTATTTAGTTCGCTCTTGTTTATGAACAAGACAAGATTAAATGTTGGTTAACATGGCAAGAGGTGAAACATAATAAAACTACCTATCTAGGCAAGTTAAAAAGAGTCCGGAACAACAAACTACAATACTAGAAAATCCTCGTATGCATATTTCAAAATTTGCTACTGTTCTGCCCTATACACAATTTTAGAGTTGTTAAACATGCAAAGTAATGCTACCAAGTTAATCTATGCATTTTCTACCCCATTTACATATAAAGTTTATTAGATCCGGAGCTACAGTTATTTAGTTATGAAATAAAGCATTTTAACATGTCATTTAGCAAATTAAAAGCAAACAGCATTTTAAACATTTTAAACATGGATGAAAGTTGGAAATTATGAAACTAGAAAAAATTCTAAGCATTTTACATATATAAATTATTTACATGTGATGCACGGTTGTGGAGATATTATATGCATGAACATGGAGGGTTTTTCTGCAAAACTGTAAATCCTGGGATAATTAGCAAAATCACGGAACCTAAAAAAACCTATATAGGCCGAAACTGACTAGCCCGACAGAGAGAAGGGGCTGCTGCTCACATTGGGCTGGCAAAAATGCACGGAGCTTGGCCGCGATCGCGCAGGGCCTTCGAGGCGGGGATGCTCGGCCTTGGCACTGCACAACCGACGTGGACGCATGTGTCCACGCACGGGCGAGGCGCACGGTCAACGAAGCAGGGGACCGAGAGGGACTTGGCGCTAGCCTCGTCCTCACTGAAGAGTGAAGATGCAGAAGAGGTGGCTCGCGGCGGCGGCGGGAACTTGGCACGACGATGTCGAGCGGCAGCGTCGTGGAGGAAGATCGATAACGCAGCTGCGGGCACAGGGAGGCGTGGCTCCGACGGGCATGGCCGGAGACGAGGTGCAGAAGGCTGGCGAGGGACTTGGCGAGGCTAGCAGCTGACGAGGATGGATGGATCCGACATACTGGAGCTTGGCAGGGCCAGCCATGGCGATGAGCGGCGACGGGTTTCCTTGTAGAGAGACATGAACTATGAGAAAGAGAGAGTGAGAGATAGAGGGAAACATGGGAAGGGAGTATGGGCAGCACGGTGGTGCTTGAGCACCAGGCGAGGTAGGGAGGAGGCCGGCGGCATGACCTGCTGTTGTTGTCGTCAGCGACATGGACGTGCAAGGCACCGGGGAAGCACGGGTGTCCATGGCCAGGGGTTGGAGCTCCTGTGCGAAGAAAACACGAAGAAGAGCTGGAGCTTACAGAAAAAATGAAGGAAGAGAAGGGGTGTGGGGAGGAAGGAGGCGGTATGGGCCTGCGGGAGGAGGTCGCCGGCAGCGAGGTTCGCCGGGGCGGCGGGTCGCGAGGAGGAGGAGCGCTTGGGCGCTGTTCCTTCTTGGGGTGGAGTGATACGTCTCCAACGTATCTATAATTTTTTATTGTTCCATGCTATTATATTATCAACCTTGGATGTTTTATATGCATTTATATGCTATTTTATATGATTTTTGGGACTAACCTATTAACCTAGAGCCCAGTGCCAGTTTCTGTTTTTCCCTTGTTTCAGTGTTTCGCAGAAAAGGAATATCAAACGGAGTCCAAACGGAATGAAACATTCGGAAAAGTTATTTTTGGAAAGAAAGCAATACAGGAGACTTGGAGTGCACGTCAGGGGATCAACGAGGAGAGCACGAGGCAGGGGGGCGCGCCCACCCCCCTGGGCGCGCCCTCCACCCTCGTGGGCCCCTCGTGGCTCCCCTGATGTATTTCTTCCACCTATATATATCCATATACCCTAAAACTATTAGGGAGCACAATAGATAGGGAGTTCTGCCGCCAGAAGCCTCCGTAGCCACCAAAAACCAATCTAGACCCATTCCGGCACCCTGCCGGAGGGGGATTCCCTCTCCGGTGGTCATATTCATCATCCCGGTGCTCTCCATGACGAGGAGGGGGTAGTTCTCCCTCGGGGCTGAGGGTATGTACCAGTAGCTATGTGTTTGATCTCTCTCTCTCTCTCTCTCTCTCTCTCTCGTGTTCTTGAGGTGGTACGATCTTGATGTATCGCAAGCTTTGCTATTATAGTTGGATCTTATGATGTTTCTCCCCCTCTACTCTCTTGTAATGGAGTGAGTTTTCCCTTTGAAGTTATCTTATCGGATTGATTCTTTAAGGATTTGAGAACACTTGATGTATGTCTTGCGTGGGATACCTGTGGTGACAATGGGGTATTCTATGATCCACTTGATGTATGTTTTGGTGATCAACTTGCGGGTTCTGCCCATGAACCTATGCATAGGGGTTGGCACACGTTTTCGTCTTGACTCTCCGGTAGAGACTTTGGGGCACTCTTTGAAGTTCTTTGTGTTGGTTGAATAGATGAATCTGAGATTGTGTGATGCATATCGTATAATCACACCCACAGATACTTGAGGTGACATTGGAGTATCTAGGTGACATTAGGGTTTTGGTTGATTTGTGTCTTGAGGTGTTATTCTAGTACGAACTCTAGGGCTGTTTGTGACACTTATAGGAATAGCCCAACGGATTGATTGGAAAGAATAACTTTGAGGTGGTTTCGTACCCTACCATAATCTCTTCGTTTTCTCTCTACTATCAGTGACTTTGGGTGACTCTTTGTTTCATGTTGAGGGATAGTTATGTGATCCAATTATGTTATTATTGTTGAGAGAACTTGCACTAGTGAAAGAATGAACCCTAGGCCTTGTTTCCTAGCATTGCAATACTGTTTGTGCTCACTTTTATCATTAGTTACACTACAAAAAAAGATACATCCGTGACATTTTGGGCTGAATGAATTTTTTTCTGTCATACATATGACACTTCTATGACGATAATTGTGACAAAACCCGGTATCATCATAGATGTGGTGGGCTCCTACTTCTATGAAAAAAATCATGACAGAAAATGGGCTTTTCGTCCTGGGCGGGCCGGAGACGCAGCTGCATGACATTCTTTGGGCCGTCCATGATGGAAAAAACCGTGGTAGAAGCGAGGGGGAGGAAAATTTCGGGGAGTTCCCGGTTACGGTGGGAGGTTGGGGGCCGAGCGATGCGCTTTCCTCTCGTACACGTACGCGCGTGTGTGCGAGGCGTTGGCTCTAACTGAACCCGAGCGAGGCGTTGGGCTCTAACTAAACCCGAGCGATTGCACTGCAGGCTACGCGTTACTGAACCCGAGCGATCGATCGATGGCTGTTACCTGAACCCGATCGAGCGATTCCTTCGCTACTGCTGCTAACTAAAGCCGATCGATGCTGCCTCTGGGATGAACCAGTGAGCGTTGCGGGGGGGGGGGGGGGGGGTTGGATGAACAGTGAGCGGTGGCGTTGCCTCTGGATGAACAGGACCCCCGTGGTGTGGTGGAGGGCTGGATGAACAGTAGACGGTGGAGGGGTGCCCGTGGAGGGGTGGTTGAACAGGACCCCGTGGTGTGGAGGGCTAGATGAATGGTAGACGGTGGAGGGGTGCCCGTGGAGGGGTGGTTGAACAGTAGCTGTGATAGCCTAGTGTAAGTTGCTTGCTTATTTATTTCCTTGTTGTCTTGTTTATTTGTTTGCTTGTAGTCAGTGCAGTTCTTTTTCTGTGGTTTGCTAGTGGCTGCAATAACCTATCTTTTAAAACTAGGCCATAATAACCATGGGCTAATATTTACTGTAGTGACACTAGGCCTCCTACGGGCCGTAGAAATAGTGGGCCTTCTATGGGCCATATAAACAGTAGGCCTTCTACAGGCCGTAGAAACAATGGGCCTTCTATGGGCCATAGAAACAATGGGCCTTCTATGGGCCGTATCATCAATGGGCCTTATACGGGCCGTATGATCGATTGGCCAAACATGGGCCAAACAGACCGCATTCTGGCCGTAAATGGGCTAGAGTTGGAATCATCCGTTCATGGGCCGACCATAACGGCCCGTCGTTAATAGGCCGTATTTGATGACGCTATGAAAATGGCCCAACGTATTAACGGACCACAAACGGGCCGACTGTAAGCACGGGCTGAATTTGGCCCACAAGCAGAAAATGACAGTAACGGGCCGTAAGTAAAAGAATGCTGGAAAATAGCCCAAGAATAAATGGGCTCTGAGAAGGCCGAAAGATAACATGGGCTGGAAACGGCCCAACGGAATAACGGTCCATCAATGGGTATAAAGTGATACACTGTTTTTTGCGGGCCAGTTTCACCACGGGCCATTAATGGGTGTAAAATGATACACTGTTCATTACGGGCCAGTTTCACCACGAGCCGTTAATAGGCCAAGAGTTACATAGGGCCTCATATGGGCTGAAAGACGTCATGGGCCATACATGGGCCAGAAGTGAAAACAGGCTAGAATCATATTGGATGGCCCAGATGACACTACTGGGCCTAATTCGAATAGGGCGTAACGGGCCTTGGGTTAGCGGGTTGTAAATGGGCTACATGCGAACAGGCCGTTAACAGGCTTTCCATGGGCCGGCCCGCCACCTTTTGGCCAAGTCAGATGGGCCGGCCTTTTCACAAGAATGGGCCTTTGTTGGGCCGTGCCACGTGTCGACGTATCATAGGCGCCTTCTGTCCAATGAGTGGATGGCATCTGTCCCAGCGATGAGCCGACATGTGTTTCCTCCAGCCAATGATGATTTTACACGTGGAAAATCCCCATTGGTCGGGGCTGTTAATGGGTTATCGGATCCAAAACCCGCCCCGATAGCTTAACGGCATTCCGTTACGGTGGATGCCACGTGTTGGTCACCCTTGACGAAAGCACTTCTGTGACGCGCGATTTATCGTCATGGAAGTGGAAACTTCCGTGATGATAATTTTGGTAATGTCATGAAACACTTCTACGACAACACATGTATGGCTATCTTGATTCTGTCATAAAATCGCCATGGATGTACATGCATGACAAAAAACGCGACCTACTGTGACAAACACGTATCATCACGGAAGTGTATTTTTTTGTAATGTTACCTTGCTGTTTTTATATTTTCAGATTACAAAAACCTTTATCTACCATCCATATACCACTTGTATCACCATCTCTTCGCCGAACTAGTGCACCTATACAAATAACCATTGTATTGGGTGTGTTGGGGACACAAGAGACTCTTTGTTATTTGGTTGCAGGGTTGCTTGGGAGAGACCATCTTCATCCTATGCCTCCTACGGATTGATAAACCTTAGGTCATCCACTTGAGGGAAATTTGCTACTGTTCCACAAACCTCTGCACTTGGAGGCCCAACAACGTCTACAAGAAGAAGGTTGTGTAGTAGACATCAAGCTCTTTTCTGGCGCGGTTGCCGGGGAGGTGGGTGCTTGAAGGTATATCTTTAGATCTTGCAATCGAGTCTTTTAGTTTCTTGTTTTATCACTAGTTTAGTTTATAAAATAAAACTACAAAAATATGGAATTGACTTTGCCTCATACGCTTCATCTTTTTAATATCTTTCGTGAGTACGATGGAAAGGAAAATTGTGCCAAAGTGTTAGAAGAAGAATGCATTAAAATGTTTGGCACTAAATCTTTGAATGATGAGCATGATTGCAATGTTGTTAGTATGAACTCCTTTAATATCCATAGTACTAATGATGATTGCAGTAGTTATGATGAAAATGTCTCCTATAAACTTGTCAATTTTTGTGGCGTGCATTGGGTTTGCAAGTACACACCAAATTGGGAAGATAGATATTGCAAGAGGAATAAGCATTTAGAAACTAAATTGTTGCAAGAAAGGCTAGATGTTTGTGCTGAAAGTTTAAATTTTCTTGGCCACACTTGTGAACTTTGCAATGAACGGGGTCATCTAACCATCCGATGCAAATTGTTTCATGATCTAATCGTGTCCAAAAAATTGTGATGACTTGATTCCCCTTGCACATTATAATGAACTTAGTTTGCTTATGGGTTACGAAGAAATGAAACGTATAACTAAGCATCTTCCAGAATTTGCCCGTTATAAACTTCTTGATTTTGATCTACAAGAAATTTATATGTATTGTGCGGTGAATTGCATTGAAAATCCTTATATTGCCAATTACATAAAGAAAAGAAAACAAATAGAAGATGAAGAGAATACTAATGAAAGGGAAGAGACTTCCCAATATCCTCCTATTATTTCTTTTGATGAATCAGGTAACGAGGAGGAGCCCTCTATTCAACCAATCTCATTTATAAGGAGCTCCAAAAATACGATTGAACCCACACATGATGTGGTGAACAAGAAGAAAAGAAAAAGGAAGAAAGGTAAAAAGATATCTCTCCCAAATAACGTTGCTCCTATTATTGTTGTGCCTCATGAAAATGAATCAAAAATAATTGTGGAAGATGATGCACTTGATGATGATCTCGTTATGCCTATTGCTTGTTGTAATGATTATGATTGGGAAGATAATGATACTCCTTATGATCTTGAAAATCTTTTTGGCACTTGCTTGGAAGAATATGATAATTGCTATACTATTGGTGCCATCCATACTATTAATGATCAGAGTGATTATGTTTATGATATGAAAAGGCCCAAGCTTGGGGATGCTATGTTTGATGAAGATGATTTTTTTGAGAATATATTTGCTGCAATTAATGTTTTTCCCAAGCTTGGGGATGCTACGTTTAGTGAAGATGATATTTTTAGTCTCCCAAGTTTTGATATGCAAATTTATAATGATGATAGCATGCCTCCTACTTATGATTATTATAATATTTATGAAAGTGGATTTGGAGAGGTCATGACTTTATTTAGTGATGTATCCACTATTTCGGAAGAGGTTTCAATTGATTATGATGAGAACAAAGTTGCTACTTATGATGATTATTGTGATGAAACTTATGATATAAAAAGTAGTGAAGATTATATTTATAAAACTTGTCATGATTATGATTACCCTTTTTCTGAACATTACTCTTTTAATGTGGAAACAATTTATAGTATTCGAGTCTCTTATGATACTCCCACTATTCCGAATGAGAAGAATTTTGCTTATGTGGAGAGTAATAATTTTTTTATGCTTGTAGATCATGAATAGAATGCTTTATGTGATGGTTATATTGTTGAATTCATTCATTATTCTACTGAAATTTATTATGAGGGAGTAATATATGCTTGTAGGAGTTGCAATAATATCACGTTTCCTCTCTATGTGCTTAAAGTTTTGAAGTTATGCTTGTTTTGCCTTCCTATGCTAGTTGATTATTGTTCCCACAAGTTGTTTGCTCACAAAATACCTATGCATAGGAAGTGGGTTAGACTTAAATGTGCTAGTCATATTCTTCATGATGCTCTGTTTATGTTTCAGTTCTTATCTTTTATGTGAGCATCATTGAAATCATCATGCCTAGCTAGGGGCGTTAAACGATAGCGCTTGTTGGGAGGCAACCCAATTTTATTTTTGTTCCTTGATTTTTTATCCTGTTTAGTAATAAATAATTTATATAGCCTCTGTTTTGGTTGTGTTTTTTGTGTTTAATTAGTGTTTGTGCCAAGTAGAACCTTTGGGAAGACTTGGGGAAAGTCTTTGCGATCATGCTGTAAAAAAACAGAAACTTTAGCGCCCATGAGAATTGCTGCCATTTTTTATTGGAGAGTGATATTTAGTTAATTCTTTTTTAATATGATTAATAGATAAATTCCTCACGTCCAGAAATTTATTTTAGAATTTTTGGGTTCCAGAAGTTTGCGTTAGTTACAGAATACTACAGGCTGTTCTGTTTTTGACAGATTCTGTTTTTCGTGTGTTGTCTGCTTATTTTAATGAATCTATGGCTAGTACAAGAGTTTATAAACCATAGAGAAGTTGGAATACAGTAGGTTTAACACCAATATAAATAAAGAATGAGTTTATTACAGTACCTTGAAGTGATTTTTTGTTTTCTTTCGCTAACGGAGCTTATGAGTTTTCTGTTAAGTTTTGTGTTGTGAAGTTTTCAAGTTTTGCGTAAATATTCGATGGACTATGGAAAAAGGAGTGGCAAGAGCCTAAGCTTGGGGATGCCCAAGGCACCCCAAGGTAATATTCAAGAACAACCAAAAGCCTAAGCTTGGGGATGCCCCGGAAGGCATCCCCTCTTTCGTCTTCGTTCATCGGTAACTCTACTTGGAGCTATATTTTTATTCACCACATGATATGTGTTTTGCTTGGAGCATCATTTTATTTTCTTTAGTTTTGCTTTCTGTTTGAATAAAATACCAAGATCTGAAATTCTTAAATGTTAGAGAGTCTTCACATAGTTGTATAATTATTCGACTACTCATTTATCTTCTATATCTTTTGGAGTAGTTTGTCATTTGCTCTAGTGCTTCACTTATATCTTTTTTAGAGCACGGCGATGGTTTTATTTTGAAGAAATAGATGAATTCTCATGATTCACTTATATTATTTTGAGAGTCTTTAGAACAACATGGTAGTTTGCTTTGGTTATGAAACTAGTCCTAATATGATGGGCATCCAAGAGAGATATAATAAAAACTTTCATATAGAGTGCATTGAATGCTAAGAGAAGTTTGATACTTGATAATTGTTTTGAGATATGGAGATGGTGATATTAGAGTCGTGCTAGTTTAGTAGTTGTGAATTTGAGAAAGGCTTGTGTTGAAGTTTGTGATTCCCGTAGCATGCACGTATGGTGAACCATTATGTTAAGAAGTCGGAGCATGATGTATTTATTGATTGTCCTCCTTATGAGTGGCGGTCGGGGACGAGCGATGGTCTTTTCCTACCAATCTATCCCCCTAGGAGCATGCGCGTAGTACTTTGTTTCGATAACTAATAGATTTTTGCAATAAGTATGTGAGTTCTTTATGACTAATGTTGAGTCCATGGATTATACGCACTCTCGCCCTTCCACCATTGCTAGCCTCTCTAATACCTCGCACCTTTAGCCGGTATCATAAACCCACCATATACCTTCCTCAAAACAGCCACCATACCTACCTATTATGGCATTTCCATAGCCATTCCGAGATATATTGCCATGCAACTTTCCACCGTTCCTTTCATTATGACACGCTCCATCATTGTCATATTGCTAGCATGATCATGTAGTTGACATTGTATTTGTGGCAAAGCCACCATTCATAATTATTTTATATAAGTCATTCATGCATCATTGCTATCCCAGTACACCGCCACAGGCATTCATATAGAGTCATACTTTGTTCTAGTATCGAGTTGTAATCCTTGAGTTGTAAATTAATAGAAGTGTGATGATCATCATTAATAGAGCATTGTCCCAAATAAAAAAACGAAAGGCCAAAAAAAGACCAAAAAAGGGCCAAATAAAAAAATATAAAAAGGAACAATGCTACTATCCTTTTTTTCACACTTGTGCTTCAAAGTAGCACCATGATCTTCATGATAGAGAGTCTCCTATGTTATCACTTCCATATACTAGTGGGAATTTTTTATTATAGAACTTGGCTTGTATATTCCAATGATGGGCTTCCTCAAATTTCCCTAGGTCTTCGTGAGCAATCAAGTTGGATGCACACCCACTTAGTTTCTTCGTGAGTAGATGAGAATACAAGATAAAGGCTTACACTCGCCACAAGATACAACATCAATACAACAGTTCATCAATACATAGCAATCACCATACAGACAAGCAGGATCCAACTACGGATGGAATCAAACAAAAAAAGAAGAACGACATCCACCCTGCTAATCGCAGGCTCTCGACCTGGATCCTATTTCCCTTGATCGAAGAAGGAGAACTCCAAACAAGCGAGCATCGCACTCGCGTCAAACCATCGCGTTACCTATACCTACAACTGTTGTTGTAGTAATCTGTGAGCCACAAAGGACTCAGCAATCCCACTACCATCGGTATCAAGACTAGCAAAGCTTAATGGGTATGGAAAGGATAACTGGTGAGGTTGCAGCAGTGTAACATTCCAAATTGAAAATTTGGAATGTTACACATAGATCATTCTTGCATATCATATTTTATTGCATTTCGTCTCGCGATCCTTGAAATCCTAAGCAACTCAAGGACCCTCGGATAGAGTTGGGGATTTCCCAGATTTCATATTTGATTTTTATCAAATATTGAAACAAGGACTTTTGGTTTTAATTATTTTTCTCTCTGAAAATATTTCATATTAAAATATATGAGAGGAGATAATATGACTTCTCCAAAATAAATTAAATATTGGTGGAAAATACTAAAATCAATTTTTTCTTTGATTTGGATTTTTATTGCAATTTTGTTTGCATTAGAAAAGTTACACATTTTCAAAATTGCATTTTAGGGCCAAGAAAATGTTCATCTCGTTCTAAATATTTTATTTACATGGAGAAAATTTGTTTTGCCATTTTTACAATTTTATTTTATTTTCTAGGATTTATTTGAGTTTCGGCGTAATTTAAAAAAAACACGCCAAGGCCTAGCTGGGCCGAAGCCCAGCGCCGGCCCACCTCCCCGCGTCGTCGTCTCCTAGCGGGAGACCGCGCTGCCGCCGCCGCCGAACAGGAGTCCGGCTCAGACTCCGTTACCGCGCCGTGCCCCCTCCCCCAAGGCACCACCCCCTCCTTATATACCCACTCCGCCCCGCCACCACCGCCACCACCACCCGCCGCCCGCCGCCTCGCCCGCGTCGCGCCGCCTCGCCACTACCGCGCCACCTCGCTGTGCCGCCCTGCCGCCGCTGCCGTGCCGCCTCGCCGCTGCCGCGCCTCGCCCTGCCGTCGCCGCCGCGTCTCGCTGGACCGACGAGGCAGCCGCCGGTTTTTTTAAAAGAAAACCGATCCGTTTTTTTTACAGAAAACCCTAGTCGTTCTTTTTGGTTCGCCAGTTTTTTCCGTTTTTTCTTTTTAGCGAACGTTCATTCGGACGTTCGTTTTAACAAACGGTTTTTGTCCGTTAGTTACACATAACGAACACTCGTTCGTTAGCCTGTTCGTCAGTTTCTTTTTATCGGATTATTCCATGATTATTTCTGATCGTGATTTCTGATCCGATTTTCGTTCTAGTTTATCTTTTCGCTCGTTAGTCGGAATCAGGCGATTTAAACGCCTAGATCTTCGTCTCGAGACCCTCTTTCCGCTTAACCAACTTGCACAAGTTTTTGCTACTATAAAATTTGACCTAGGTCCAGATTAGTAAACGGATCTTGTTTCTTTCGTCGTTTGAGTTTCATTGCTCCATTCGATTTGATCCCTTTTGCAAACCGGAGTTCTTAAGTTGAACTTTCTGGTTAGATCCTCTTATTTGAGATTTACCCGTGTTTTCTTTGCTTGATTGCTTATGTATGCTATTGTTTGTTTGCGATATAATTCCCGGAGTGCGAAGCGTGTTATTTGGAGTCTCTAGGTTACGCGGATCGTCACCAAGACAAGTAACACTTTGATCATACCCCTTTATCACCCAGTTTTTATGCATTAGTTCCAATCCCCAAACATTGCATGGTTAGGATGTCATTAACATGTGGGTTGGGAAGTAGTTGATGAGGTAGAACCTATTACCCTGTTACATTCAAACCCTTGGGAGTTACTTCTACGCGTTGCTTATATTGCTATGCTATGCTCGTAGATGTGGTTTGGGTGAGTGAAAGCCATGACAGATGTGAGATTGTTAATTAATGGTTCAACTTAAGGTGGCAACTTAAATACACATCTGGGTGGATTGAGGCACTGGAGTACCCAATGTTGCCTCTATTTTTTTGGAAATCCCGGAGTACCCGTGTGATCTTCCTATGGACCGCCACCCAGGCTCAAAGGGAACTGAGATGATTCATGCTAGAAACTTACGTGTGCAGCCACAAGCTATTATGGGCTCTAGCATAGTTGAGTAAGTCACGTGAAGCTCTTGAAGAGGTGGATCAGCAGGTAGTGGGATTGTAGGTTTGGTATGGTCTGCTCGGAGTAAAGAGTTAATGTTTCTGAAAGACTATGTCTCGGTCATCCGTTTCTCAAACACCATGTAGTGCGAGAAAATCAACAGAGGCGATCGAGTCTTGTGGGGAAAAGTGCGCAAACCTCTGCAGAGTGTACAAACTAATCATGGTTAGCTGTGTCCCCTGTTATGGACAAATCTTGAGTATCTAGTACTTGGAGTATCTTAAGTATCTCATCACTGTAAATTAATATTGTTGGGTTGATAATTACTTTAATTGGGATTGAGTTGGAGGAACCTTCTCAATGATGTTTCAACTACCATGATAGTTAAATAAAATCCATTCCTTTGTTGTAGGGGAAAATTGGCTTTTCGCAAAACTATAACCCTAGAGCTTTCCACCAGCCAAATGTGCATGTAGTGATAGCATTATTCCGTTCTTGCTCTAGTGTTATTTTGCCAGCATATTCCATGTGCTGACCCGTTTCGGGCTGCAACGTATTATGCTGCAGACTTTTCAAACGAAGAGTAAGGTTCGTTAGGTCGTTGCCGTGCAGCTCATCTATGTTGTTGGAGTTGATGGACTCACTTTATCTTCCAAGCCTTCCGCTGTTATCGTATTAGATGGCCTTAAGCCATATTTATTGTAATAAGTTTTCTTTGGAGACATTCGATGTAATAAGTGTGTGATTGCTACTCTGTTATAAATCCTCGAGTACTTTGTTTGTCAGCATTACTGATCCAGGGATGACACTGAAGCACGACGACTTGACCGTTTGAGGTCGGGTCGCTACAAGATGGTATCAGAGCACACGCTGAGTGTAGGACACGACCACTAAGCTACAGCCATGGATCACTATTATCTTCTCATTCTGACTCCTCTCCATTTTCTACTCTTTAGGATGGCGGATGCAAGGAACAAGTTCGCACAACCGGAGGAAGAATCACCTTTTGGACGACACCTGATGGAAGTCACTAGGTACCTGAACATAGGAATACCAAGCTTCACCGGGACCTACAACGCCACCTTACCAGAAGAGGAGCGATGGATGATTCAAGTTCAAGTTCTAGGAAGAACCTTCACGCCCGTCACTAAACCTGGAGTCTAGGAAAGAGTATGGCAGCTCACATCACCATGGGTCGCATTGGAGAAGTTTATCAAAAGGAGCTTAAAGACACTATCTACCAGATTTGTGGGCGCCGAGACGAGCAATGGGAGATGATCAGCACCAGGAAGGATAGATCAATTGCAGCTTTCATCCAGGAACTAAACCACCACATTCGACGCCAGGAGAATCAGATGTGCGCAGGCATGATAGATCTGAAGAAGGCAATGACTAGGATCATGGAACTGGAGGAAGAACTCAAGGCTACACGTGAAGATTATGAGGAGGAAATCGTCGTACTAGTGGAGAAGAATGACGACCTGATTAAGAAGATCGGAATATTCATGGGAGACCCCACACCAGTAGAAGAAGACGAAGAACCCAAGGAGATTCGCCCAGAGGACTACATCATCATCGATGACATCGACTCTGACCTGAGCGATGATGACTTTGAAGACGAAGCTGGAGCAGATATCATGGAGTCTGCAACCAAGGAATACTTTTAGTAGACCATGATATCAGTAGTAGTATTCCACCATGTAAATAGAGTAGTTCGAGCACTTTTGTGATAGTTAGACCGATTGTATGACTTGATTGATTGATTGAGTGAAATGTTTGTGTTTTCCTCATGTGCATATGGGTAGTGCTTTCTCATTAGACCTCATTCTATTCTAATCTCTCCCCTCTAAACCCATCAGATGCCTCCGAGACGTGACCCTGGATTTGCATTCCCACGGGAGCTCACTCAGTTGATTCAGCAGCAGAATACCCTGATGCAGTTGTTAGTTCAGAACCAAGGCAACAACAACAACAACAATCCACCACCACCACCAGTTGACAACTTAGCCCGTTTTCTGAGGTTGCAGCCACCGGTGTTTTCCAGTAGCATCGAGCCTATAGTAGCAGATGATTGGCTCCGCAAGATTGGAAGGGAGTTAACCACTGCAGGATGTACTGATGCTGAGAAGGTGCGTTTTGCCGCACATCAGTTGGATGGACCAGCAGCATCATGGTGGGAGAATTACACTGTCACCTAGCCTATAGCCACGGTGACATGGGACCAATTTCAGCAAGCCTTCCGCACAGCCCATGTCTCAACTGGAGCCATGAATTTGAAGAAGCATGAGTTTCGCAACTTACGCCAGGGGAACCGTACTATGGCTCAATACACGGATGAGTTTAGCAAGTTATCTCGCTATGCCACTGATGATGTGGACATAGATGCCGCAAAGCAGGAGAACTTTATGGAAGGGCTGAATGATGAGATGAGTATGCAGTTGATGGTGGCAACATTCACCAACTACCAGGAGTTGGTAGATAAGGCTCTTATGATTGAAGGGAAGCAGCAGCAGATTGAGAGCCGTAAGAGGAAGTATGGACAAGTGAGGTATAACTCAGGAGCTCAGCAGAAGCCTCGCCTAACCCCGAACTCGTGAGGACTTGTCCATAACCGTGGAGGCCACACCCATAATGGAGGGAGTAACCATAATCATACTAGCCCTAGGAATGGGAATGGGATTGGAGCAAGCAATAATCAGAACCGCCCCAATCCAGCCACACCCACCAAGAGAGACCTAAGCCACGTTACTTGTTTCAAGTGTGGGAAGACTGGACACTATGCCACGGAGTGCCCTGAAGGGAAGAATGGAAACGAAAACGGGAGCGCTGGGAAGAAGCCCAATCCATTCAACAAAGGACAAGTGAACCACGTTAACGTGGAGTAGGTTGAAGAGCAGCCAGACGCGGTTATAGGTAAGTTTTTGGTCAAGTCATTTACCGCTCTTGTTCTTTTTGATACTGGTGCATCGCATTCATACATATCAAGGGAATTCGTGGATAAGTTTAAACTACCGACCCAAACCCTTAGGACCCCTCTATTAGTATGCTCACCTGGAGCAGAGTATATGGCTAGTCGATGGTGTGACAAGATACCATTAACCATTGGTAGCCATGTTTTTCCATCCGACCTAATTATCTTGGAGTCACAAGGATTTGATTGTGATATTAGGAATGGACTGGATGTTAAGGTACGGAGGAAACATTGACTGTGTTAGTAAGTCAATTTGTCTCATCACCCCGGAGGGAAAAAGGATCAAGTATATATCTAGGCATGCACCACGAAGTAGCCAAGTAAATACCCTCACGGGAGTTTTTCAGGAGGAAGTGCCTGTAGTAAAAGATTACCCGGATGTTTTCCCAGAGGAGTTGCCAGGCATGCCACCGGACTGAGATATCGAGTTTTTGATAGAGCTATTGCCAGGCACAGGGCCAATATCCAAGAGACCCTATAGGATGCCCGCGAATGATCTGGAGGAGATTAAGAAACATATCAAGGAGTTATTGGAGAAAGGTTACATTCGACGGAGTTCATCACCATGGGGAGCCCCAGTGCTTTTGGTCGAGAAGAAGGATAAGTCCCTAAGAATGGTTGTTGATTATCGGGCATTGAATGAAGTGACGATCAAGAACAAGTACCCATTGCCGATGATCAATTATATGTTTGACCAGCTGCTAGGAGCTAAGGTGTTTTCGAAGATCGATCTGCGATCGGGATACCATCAGTTGAAGATACAAGAGAAGGATATACCAAAGACAGCATTCACCACACGGCACGGGTTATACGAATATACGGTCATGTCGTTTGGACTGACTAACGCCCCTGCCTATTTCATGAGCATGATGAACAAGGTGTTCATGGAATATTTGGATAAGTTTGTTGTGGTGTTCATTGATGATATCATGGTATATTCGAAGAATGAAGAGGAACACAAGGAGCATTTGTGATTAGTTCTCGAGAAACTCAGGGAACATCAATTATATGCCAAGTTCAGCAAATGTGAGTTTTGGTTGAAGGAAGTCGGATTCCTTGGACATGTTATATCAGGAGAAGGTATAGCAGTAGACCCCACCAAGGTTCAGTCAGTCACTGAATGGTTGGCACCAACTTCAGTTAGCGAGATCCGCAGTTTTCTTGGACTCACAGGATACTACCATAGATTCATTGAGAATTTTTCAAAGACTGCAAAGCCCATGACAGAATTATTGAAGAAGGATACCAAGTTTAAATGGATGAAAGATTGCGAGGCAAGTTTCCAGGAGTTGAAGAAACATTTGACTACAGCCCAGTGCTGATACTGCCAGATATACGTAAGGATTTCCAAGTATATTGCGACGCCTCTCGCTTAGGACTTGGAAGTGTGCTTATGTAGGATAGAAGAGTTGTTTTGTATGCCTCATGACAACTAAAACCACACGAGTTAAATTATGCCACGCATGATTTGGAGCTAGCAACCGTAGTGCATGCGTTGAAGACTTGGAGAATTACTTTATTGGAAATCATTGTGATGTGTACACGGATCATAAGAGTTTGAAGTACATTTTCACCCAGAAGGAGCTGAACCTTAGGCAGAGAAGATGGTTGGAGCTCGTAAAGGATTATGACATGAAGCTTCATTATCATCCAGGAAAAGCCAATGTCGTAGCAGATGCGTTGAGCCGGAAGAGTTATGCTAATACCCTAATAAGAACGGGATTGCCGAAGGAGTTAGCAGGGGATCTCCGGGAACTTCGATTGGAGATTGTTCCTAGAAGTTTTGTTGCAACAATGGAGGTGCAGTCTACATTGTTGGGAAAGATTTGAGAAGCTCAGAAGGATGACAAAGAGATTGCCGAGATAAAGAAGAAAATGAGCGAAGGAAAGGTCAATGGTTTTCGTGAGGATGAACACGACACCTTATGGTTTGAGGACCGTGTTTATGTGCCCAATAACACAGAAATCAGGAAATTAATACTTCAGGAGGCTCATGACTCACCATACTCGATACACCCCGGAAACACCAAGATGTATTTGGATTTGAAGGAACGTTTCTGGTGGACAGGGATGAAGAAGGATATCGCCGAGTATGTGGCCATATATGATGTATGTCAGAGAGTGAAGGCAGAGCATCAAAAGCCAGCAAGATTGTTACAGCCTATGCTGATACCCGAATGGAAGTGGGATAAACTTGGCATGGATTTTATCACCGGATTACCCAGGACCAAATCGGGATATGATTCTATATGGGTAGTAGTTGACCGTTTGACCAAAGTGGCACACTTTATCCCCGTGAAAACAACTTATACTAGTGCAAAGTTGGCCAAGATATATATGACCAGGATCGTATGTCTGCATGGAGTTCCGAGGATCATCGTATCGGATAGAGGAACGCAGTTTACTTCGAAGTTTTGGCATCAGCTGCACCAGACTCTAGGAACCAGATTGGAGTTCAGTATAGCATTCCACCCGTAGACGGATGGACAGACCGAGAGAGTCAATCAGATTCTGGAGGACATGTTGAGAGCCTGTGCGCTCGATTATGGATCTAGTTGGGATGACAGTCTGCCTTACGCAGAGTTCTCATACAACAACAGTTACCAAGCCAGTTTGAAGATGGCACCATTTGAAGCCCTGTATGGACAAAGGTGCAGAACACCATTGATGTGGGATGAAGTCGGAGACCGACAGTTGTTTGGACCAGACTTGATCAAAGAGTCTGAGGAGAAGGTTAAACTGATCCGGGATAGACTGAAGATAGCTCAGTCCAGACAGAAGAGTTATGCAGATTCGAAACGCAAGGAGGTAACCTATGAAATTGGAGACCGAGCCTATCTGCGAGTATCGCCTTTGCGAGGAGTGAAACGTTTTGGAGTTAAGGGAAAGTTAGCCCCGAGATTTGTAGGACCATATCGTGTTTTGGAATAGATGGGAGAAGTTGCCTACAAGTTGGAGGAACCTTCTCAATGATGTTTCAACTACCATGATAGTTAAATAAAATCTATTCCTTTGTTGTAGGGAAAATTGGCTTTTCGCAAAACTATAACCCTAGAGATTTCCACCAGCCAAATATGCATGTAGTGATAGCATTATTCTGTTCTTGCTCTACTGTGTTATTTTGCCAGCATATTCCCTGTGCTGACCCATTTCGGGCTGCAACGTATTATGTTGCAGACTTTTCAGACGAAGAGTAAGGTTCGTTAGGTCGTTGTCGTGCAGCTCAGCTATGTCATTGGAGTTGATGGACTCACTTTATCTTCCAAGCCTTCCGCTGTTATCGTATTAGATGGCCTTAAGCCATATTTATTGTAATAAGTTCTCTTTGGAGACATTCGATGTAATAAGTGTGTGATTGCTACTCTCTTATAAATCCTCGAGTACTGTGTGTGTCAGCATTACCGATCCAGGGATGACACTGAAGCACAGAGACTTAACCGTTTGAGGTCGGGTCGCTTTGGAGTTACTTGAAGGACTGGCAGGAGTTCACGATGTGTTTCACGTTTCCCAGTTGAAGAAGTGCCATGCTGAGATGGCCAACATACCACTAAGGGATACCGTACCCTTGGAGGCGATTCAGTTGGACAATGACTTGACTTATGAGGAGAAGCCAGTCAAGATTTTGGAGTTTGCCAGTCGAGTCACCTGCAGCAAGGTCATGAAGTTTTGCAAAGTTCAGTGGAGCCACCATACCGAGGACGAAGCCACGTGGGAACGAGAGGATGATCTTCGCAAGGACCACCCACACCTATTTTCTAGCCAACCCAAATCTCGAGGGCGAGATTCATCTTAAGGGGGGGGGTAGGTTTGTAACATCCCAAATTTTCAATTTGGAATGTTATACATAGATCATTCTTGCATATCATATTTTATTGCATTTCCTCTCGCGATCCTCGAAATCCTACGCAACTCAAGGACCCTCGGATAGAGTTGGGGATTTCCCAGATTTCATATTTGATTTTTATCAAATATTGAAACAAGGACTTTTGGTTTTAATTATTTTTCTCTCCTAAAATATTTCATATTAAAATATATGAGAGGAGATAATATGACTTCTCCAAAATAAATGAAATATTGGTGGAAAAATATTAAAATCAATTTTTGCTTTGATTTGGATTTTTATTGCAATTTTGTTTGCATTAGAAAAATTGCACTTTTCAAAATTCCATTTTAGGGCCAAGAAAATGTTCATCTTGTTCTAAATATTTTATTTAGACGGAGAAAATTTGTTTTGGCATTTTTAGAATATTATTTTATTTTCTACGATTTTTCTGAGTTTCAGCGGAATTTTTTTTAAAAAAAATGCGCCAAGGCCTAGCTGGGCCAAAGCCTAGCGCCGGCCCACCTCCCCGCGCCATCGTCTCCTAGCGAGAGACCGCGCCGCCGCCGCCGAACAGGAGTCTGGCTCGGACTCCGTTGCCGCGCCGTGCCCCCTCACCCAAGGCACCACCCCCCTCCTTATATACCCACCCGCCCCGCCACCACCGCCACCACCACCCGCCGCCCGCAGCCCCGCCCGCGCCGCGCCACCTCGCCGCTGCCGTGCCGCCTCGCCGCGCTGCCCTGCTGCCGCTGCCGCGCCTCGCCCTGCCGTCACTGCTGCGTCTCGCCGGATCGACGAGGTAGCCGCCGTTTTTTAAAGAAAACTGATCAGGTTTTTTTAAAAGAAAACCCTAGTCGGTTTTTTTGGTTCGCCGGATTTTTTTCTGGTTTTTCTTTTTAGCGGACGTTCGTCCGGACATTCATTTTAACGAACGGCTTTCGTCGTTAGTTACAGATAAGCAACGCTTGTTCGTTAGCCTGTTCGTTAGTTTCTTTTTATCGGATTATTCTGCGATTATTTCTGATCGCGATTTCTGATTCGATTTTCGTTCTAGTTTATCTTTTCGCTCGTTAGTCGGAATCAGGCGATTCAAACGCCTAGATCTTCGTCTCGAGACCCTCTTTCCGCTTAACCAACTTGCACAAGTTTTTGCTACATGAAAATTTGACCTAGATCCAGATTAGTAAACAGATCTTGTTTCTTTCGTCGTTTGAGTTTCGTTGCTCCGTTCGATTTGATTCCTTTTGCAAACCGGAGTTCTTAAGTTGAACTTTCTGGTTAGATACTCTTATTTGAGATTTACCTGTGTTTTCTTTGCTTGATTGCTTATGTATGCTATTGTTTGTTTGCGATAGAATTC